>NW_018164536.1:5629637-5655577 GCF_001263595.1 Phalaenopsis equestris
TATATAAAGTAAATAGCTAGGAGGGGGGAAAACCATCCCACTAGGCGGCAACCCTAACCCAGTCAAAGGGGTGGCCTTGCAACCCCAAGCTTAATCGGTTCAACCTTCCCCAATCGATTCAGCCCAGGTGAGCCCTGTGTCAGTCTCCCAGGGTTGTGTCAGCCGTTAAAATTACCTTCCTTCTTCCTTTTGAAAAAATATAGTAACGCACTTATCCCGAGAAATAGACACATTACTTAATAGTGAGACTCAATTAAATAAACTACAAAGTTTATAACATCTGTCTGGTCTGCGAACTGTTATGTTAACCGACAAGTTCTCCTATCTAATATTAAAAATTAGATAAGGTTTATATTACTTGAATTCTTAAAGCTCCCTATAGAGGCAATCTCCTATAGTTAATTACCTCTCAAATGACTGAAGTCACTTAAGAGAACTCTCGATAATGATCAGAGACATCTATTTTCATAAATTCAAAGTTCGGGGTTTCCAAAGTTAGACATAAAAAAGTCAAGTGGGGAAAGGGACCAAATAGGAACTTTTATTTCTTGAATCAAAGAAAAGAAAAGTAGGGGATGTCACAGATCCTGCATCTATCTTCATGAATTCAAAGTTCGGGGTTTCCAAAGTTAGACATAAAAAAGTCAAGTGGGGAAAGGGACCAAATAGGAACTTTTATTTCTTGAATTAAAGAAAAGAAAAGTAGGGGATGTCACAGATCCTGTGGAGAACCTCAGTGACTTCCCAAACTATTATATTGTTTGACTTCAATTTTAAGAAGATGTTATTCGATGTTTTATCCTGCTAGTTTTATTATTTAAGGTTTATATTTGCATGACACGATCATACAAATGACCTGAAAGATAGGAGTGTTTGCGTCGTATCGGCCGCCAATCTCGGAAGGACGACAATCTCGGAACCTAAAACGAGTTAGGGCTTAGATTGTACAACCTGACTGTGCAAAGGTCTAAAAAATAAGGTGATGATTTATGTCGCATTAGGCAGACCACCTCGAAGTCCTATGGCTTGTTATTTAAACTACAAAAAGATATGTTGTTGTAAATCGTCATCCTCCACCTCTTGCTTCTCTATTGTGCTGCCCACGAAGACTTGTTCCAAGCTCCAAACTGTAGTGACTTCAAGTTTAGTTATGTTTTGTATTTGCAAGTATAATTATTGTTGAGTCTCAAGGGCCCGGTGTACCTCCTAAAATATGTCCTACTGTTCTCTATCCAAGGAGTTTAACAAGTGCATTAAAGTAAATAATGCAATAAAAAAATAGCAAATTGCAGGAAACTTAAACAAGTTGCTAGAAAATCCTATATAAGAAAACCTAAAATCATAAAAAATCACGAATGAGTAAAACAAAACACGATATCACATATAAAAGACCAGGAATATGTTATTTATATGTGACATTAGGAATGTCCCCAATTGTAAATAGGATTTGAGTGTAAGGCTCAAGCTCAAATCCCGGAGCATTGGGTTTCACTGTAAGTTAAGTCTTGACGAAAATTTCACTACTTCATTTAATTAAGAAAGTTATGAATCACATCTCGGTGTATGCTTATGTTTAGTGTTTTAATCAAACTTGAATTAAGACCAAGTACTTAGTTTCATCATTCATTTGAAATTAGGTAAACGAACTCTCACCTAAGGTGTGCTTATAAAATTTAGGAAGCCTATACTTTAACTTGAGCTTGAAGTGATTTAAGGTGTTTTACCCTCACTTAAGTTTTTTTTTCACTAATCATTAAATATCTTTTAAGTATTTTCCAAAAAATTAAATAAAAAATTCTCATTTTTAAACTTAACCATTTGCGAGGGAAAAAAAAAACAAAACCAAATCAACAGAGGAGGTCGGCCCACTTCTAAAAAAATCAGTCAAGCAATGGGCAAAACTGCAAGTGAATCGGCATAAAAGCGTTTAACCTTAGCATAAAAGCGTTTAACCTTAGCAAATACATTTTAATACAATAATCAAATCAGTCTCAAAAAGTGTTTAAAGTCCTCTCCAAACAATATCATGAGTGGAGTTCATGAAATTGAAATTATCCCCTAACCTTGAAACCTTAAATGCATTTGCTGATTAACCTTAGCATGAATTTAAAATTGGCATGCTAAACAACGGGTGAAATGGTTTTATCGAATGACAGTGGTTCGTCCAAACATAATGAACTGCTACAGGAGAAACAAGGACAACTACAAAGCTCCCGAGCCACATAAAACCTAAGCCATAGAAATCTCAGATTTTTCAAAATGAAGCTTTCAATTATAAAATAAGACTTTCAAAATTTTGAGCTGCATAAGGACTTCTTGCTCACCTCAATCAAACAAAAAAGGAAAGCTTAAAAGATTCGCAATAGCGCCTCCAAATATGCTATGAAACAGACGAGGGCTAAAGAACGACAAGTTACATAGCATTCAAATCAAAGTGATGTATTGGGGAATCGCTTTCTCCAAGTAAGACAAGCAAACAAAGCTAAAGCTTAATCCAAGCCTACTCAACAATAAGCATTCCATAGTCAAGTAACACATAAAGATTAGCTTCCACAATTAATTATTTGCATGATTCTTGCTGTGATAAGGATCCCAAAGATGAATCCCAATCCTTCAAGTAAACGACAGAATACAAATAATTCCTCCGGCTAATATGAATCAAGAAATTTAAATGGAATAGGATAACAACTTAAAACACCATCCACAATATCCTCAAAATGCTGTAATTTACTATTGCGAATATCAAATTTTGGGTGGTAGAAATGTAAACAAATAAGCATTGGATGGCAGGTACGTAAATATAAAAGCATATATGTTACACACGTAAAGGATTGTGTGGTATGTATGTAAATTTCCCACTTCCCTTTTTATGGAATGCATGAGGGATCCAGTAATTACACTTAGTCCAATCAACTCATTGAAAGACCTTGGCAGAAATTTACGGCTCAAGCATTGGCAATCTTCTGGAATTCAAACTATATCACTATCAGCCCTATCCCTCCATTCGACAGCTAGCAAGGGGTAGCTCTTGGCCCTCAATATCAAAAGAGAGTGTTGGATTCTTATGCTTTAGGGTTCAATGCCATTAATAACTAACCCCACAACCACTGTAACTTGAATTCACAACAACAGCAATCATATATCTGAAAGCCCCATAGTGCTCATACTACTTGGTAAGTTAGTATGAAGGCCATATAATGAAAAGCAAAGACTTCCCGCTTGACTCATACCTACATCGTCCATCACACATGCTTTATTACAACAGTGACACCAAAACTAAGGAAAAAAAATAATTTAATGTCTGTTAAAGATTTCGACGCTGCCTGCATAAGTTATAGCCCCTCCAAAACCTTAATCCAAATATGAAGCCAAGAAGGGGGAGAAAGTGAGGGAGAGCAAGATGGATCAATGCAACGAAAGCGTCAAGGACTTCCCCCCACCAACTCTATGATCGATGATCAAATTAAGGCTTAAAAGCTAAAGGTTATACCAAGCATGAACAGAAAGAAGATCCTTGTCATTGCATCAAACACATATAGTACAAAATTTACTAAGAGATATCCCATGAATCAACTGAAGAAGAGAGAAGGGAAAGGAGTTACCTCTTGAAGCTGGTTGAACGAACACAACGAACACAAACCCCAACAAAATCGGCAGCACCTCCACCTATCAAGAACGAACACAAACCCTAACAAAATCGGCAGCACCTCCACCTATCAAAGCTTGCTCAAGCTTTTCAAAAACAAGATATAGAACTCCAAAAGACCTGAAGCACACACAAAATTAACAGAGCAGGGAAAATCCAACGAAAGAGAATAGATGAAATTTTGGCAGCACCTCCACCCTTTCCAGAATTTTGGCCAACAGAACAACTCCCACCCTGTGGGGTTTTTATAGCAGAGGAAGGGTGGAGAGGAAAAACCATGAATTACCGGAGGGGTGAGCCGAACCAAAAGAGGAGCGAGAAACGACAAGCAACGTAGGGAGCATGGCGAGGAGAAAGCGGGAGCGTGGCGAGGAGAAAGCGGGAGCGTGGCGAGGAGAGTAGATGGAGGCAGGTGGAAGCTTTACCAAAGCACAAGGGAGAGGGGGACCTCGGGACCCTCACAAGGAAGAAGAGAGGGAGTTCGGACACAATTCGACCCCGCACGAAACCATATCAAAATGAATGTCTCTCCCGGCTAAAGTCGAAACTCCGGATGCAACGACGCAGTCCGTTTCATCATCTGAGGTCGTTCGGACAGCCTTCTCGACGATCGGGTCGAAAAACGCGTCAAATTCGATTTTCTTAAAATTTCTGAGTTCGCGATCGATCATTTCAAAATTTTATTTAAGTTTCGATTAATCATGCAACATATAAAGACATTGGTGACGTGAATTGCAATTTTAACGTGTCGACTGTCCAAATTGCAAAATTTGTGCACACGAATGTGTAAATTGTGTATAAGGCAAACATAGGGCTTAATGGTCTTATAGGGACTTCTTTTGAGTTTCCTCATACTGGTTTCAACCTCCTAAGTGCTAGAGGTCGAGAATCACACATACGGAACTCCAAAAGGGTAAAGAAGTTGTTTAGATTTCTAAAATGAGGTGGGTCTCATTTCTAAGGCTCTAAGATAATCAAGGGGAGAATCCTAAGGCTAAAATCTAAATCCTAAGAAGAAAAAATAGGCCTCGCTAAAAAATGAGGTCAGAGAGTCGACCTCATATGTCGAAATTTCTGGTTTTTTGTAGCACGGAGTCAGATCCACTATATTGAAAGTAGTAAAAATATTATAGTCCGCTGGTCGGTCGATCTTATAGGTGTTATCGTTCAACTTCTTGAGAATCCTAAAAGTTCATCTGCTTTGGACAACCAGTGATGAAGTCAATTTAACTACACCTCTTTAATTTACTTTATTTAATGACTCTTTCATTTCTAAAATATTAGTTATAGAAAATGAATATAAAAAATTTTAATTTCCGCCATCCAACTTTCTGCGCCCGCTTTAGAAAATTCCAAACCACATGCTCGGTCGTGTCATGCCTTCCCGATACAATCTCGACTAGATCAAGCAGAGAAAGAGACAATGATATCACAACATACAGAGACTTATGAAATTCCCTACTCCTAACTATAGCGCATGCACAACCTTTGTCTCATTGCCCTAACCACTCTTCTCTGCCTTGCTTGTTCGAACTAAAGCCCCTGATGCAAAATGCAGGAAAGTCGCCCTTCTGCTCCAATCACCCACCGAAGCTGCATGTGATCCTTCCCTATTCTAGTAAAACCGCAATTCCACTTCAACTCCTATTCGCAGAATCACTTACATTGCTTATTCTCTCTCTGGTTTTGTTGGAAACTTGTTGTTACTGTAGTTCGAAAAGATCTCAATAAACTTGTCTATCAAAGGTAGTCTGAGTCAGTAGATTGGTGGGGACTTTGTCATGTCGGCAACAGCGGGTTGCAGATCCTATGCCGACAAAAGCACCGAAGTAGGGGGCTACCTCACTAGAATCTAAAACGATCATATGAATCTTTCTATATGTCGACACTTACTCTTGTGATTTTTAGGGTTATGGATCGCGAAGTGCTAACTAATGAGGATTTGGAATGGACAATAGGAAGTGCCCTAGGTTTCCCCATGCTTTTTGCCAAGCCCAATGATTCTCCTATGTTCAAGAAACAGATTCAAACGCTCATGGAAAGTGCATTCATTACGAGAGAGTTGTCTTAAGTTTTACAAAGGGTGTCGAAAAAATAGTGAAGGGTGTGGTGAAGAATATAATGGTGATATTGCTTCTGCAAACTCCCTGGAAACATTTGTTGGTGGTCATAATGATCTAATTAATATTGCATTTAGAGGACATGTTATGACAAAATTTACGATCGCCTTAATTGGAACGGTATAAAGTTCTGCATTCTTAAGATAAGTGAAGACCACATGTGTCTTATAGACAAGAGGATTAAACAATCTCTCCGAGCTGAAGTGTCTCACAACACTAACCAACGAGTATTATAGACTGATGGCTGGACAGGCACCCCGCAATGCAACCCCCTAATGGGGAAGCCGCCGTGAGGTAGCCAGATTCTAGTGATCTTGGACTTGCAAATTCTCTTAAGAAAAAATGAATTATTTGGACTTTCAAATGATATAAAAATGGAAATAAAGGGAAACATAAATTAAAAATCTAAGATCCGATTGTATTTGAAAGTGATCCAATAGAAATCTAAGCGTTAATACAAATAAATCTTTATGTGATTTATTTATTACATAAGTTGAGGTTAATGTTGATTGGAGACTAAGCTTAGGGGTTGACAAATTCACTTAAATATGAAACATCACAAATTGGAGTTAAAGCTTGATTGAGTCTAAACTTAGGGCTGCAAATTGATTTAAATATACATAAATTGGGGCTAAACTGAAGGATATAAATGTCATTTTATAATATAAAAATGATGATTTAATGTCTTATCGCCACCAAAATCACAATATGTTTGCAAGCAAATGAAATGTGATATTTTGAAAGCTTATAGTAAAAATGCATTCATCAATGTATTAGCTCAAATAAGAAAAGTTTATATAACTTTAAGCCTTATATCTTTTGTTTTTAAAGCAACTCTTAATTCAATTTATATTTCAAAATTATGTAAACTGCCTTCAAACATGCAAAATTATTCAAAATAATCAAATATATGAAATTAAACACCTGCATAGGCTCCAACTAAAATACTAAATGCTTTAACGTATAGCTTGGAATGTTGCGCAGGTTAAGGCTAAACTAGAACTCAAATATTTCATATTTGGAAAAGTAATCAATCGACCCTCCTAGTTTAGATGGCATGGATGTAAGTCTCACCCAACTATTAAGATATTCCTCCTCGTAAGGGATGGAGTTGACGAGTCTATTAAATTCCAATGATGTCCAAATTACATATATAAAATTTGCAAGTCCAAATCAGCTAGTCTGATGGCTGGTTTCACCACCATCATATAAAATTTTCCTTTCAGTCTAAGCGGTATTTTTCTATCACACAGTAGGCCTGAAGCATTCCTCAACTTTAACCAACTTGAATTCTACTAATAACATCGCCATATATATTACCATCACTTTGAACATTGACCCAAGATATTTAAAGGGTTCACACCTTTTAATAATTTGATCACCCATAGTTACAACTCTGTCACTAGAGCAACTACTACTAAAATCACATTCCATGTATTCAATTTTAGTTCTACTCAAACGAAGGCCTTCAGACTCCAAAGCAGACATTCATAATTCAAGTTTTTCTTGAGCTCTTTCCTTAGTCTTATACACAAGAAGGATATCATCAACAAAAAACATATACCAGGGTACATGCTCCTATAAATGTCCAGAAAAAGCATTCATAACTAAAGCCAAAAAGATATGGGCTCAAAGTTGATCCCTGATGTAATCCAGCTAAAATAAGAAAATATTTGGCCAATCCTCCTTTTGTTCAAACACAAGTAACAACTCTAGTATACATATCTTTAATTACTTGAATACAAGTCATATCAACACTTTTCTTCTCTAGAACTCTCCAAAGGATATCTCTTGGAACTTTATCGTAATTTTTTTTCTAAATCAATAAAAATCATATGTAAATCCTCTTTATTCTCTCTGTACTTCTCCATCTAACCTCAATAATGTATAGCTTCCATAGTAGTTCTGCTTGGCATAAATCCAAATTGATTATGAGAAATTTGTGTAATACACCTTAAACTATGTTCAATTACACTCTCTCATTATTTTAAAGTATGATACATCAACTTAATTCCTCTATAATTTGCACATTCTTGTGCATCACCTTTATTTTTAAAAATGGGGACCAAAATACTCTTCCTCCGCTCCTTAAGCATCTTTTTAGTTTGTAAAATAATATTAAATAATTTAGTAAGCCAAAAAACTCTGAAATCTCTTAAATATTTCCACACTTCAATTGAGATATCATCAGGTCCTACAGACTTTTTTCCCTCAGTTTTCTTTAAAGTCTCTTCAACTTCTTTTTTACTAATGTGACGGTAAAAATGAAATATTTTATTATTAATAATGAAATTAAGATCACTAAGGTCGATCATATTTTCAGAAATATCATTGAAAAGTTTATCAAAATAACTTACCCGCATATGTTGAATATCTTTTCTAAAAAAAATACTTTTTGATTTTCATATTTAATACACTTTACTTGAGTTAAATCTTTACTTTTTTTTCTCTCTTTGTTTGACTAATGTATACATATAATTTTCACCATTTATAATATCTAATATATTATAAAGATTACTAAAAGCAGAATATTTAGCGTCACATATAGATTTCTTAGACTTCTTATAGATAATTTTATATTTTTCCTAGTTCTCTAAGTTTTTAGATTTAAACCAATTTTTATAACATATCCTTTTATATTTTATTATTTCTTTCATATTATTATTTCACCATCAACTATTTTTATTTATAGAAATTTTTACTTTTGTTTCTCCAATGACAACTTTTGTCACTTAATTAATAGTGTTTGTTACTTTATCTCATATAGAGTTTGTTATTTTATCCCACACAGTCCTAAATTATTTATCTAAGGTATTAGAGTTATTGCGTATAAATAAATTTTGAAAAGATGAACACACATTAATCTACCTTAAAATATGGCATATAGCGTTGATCTTTTGAAATCTCTGCGGGGATGCTTTGGAATGTAGGGTCGAATAACTTTTGATGATAAGCTAATCAAACTATTCAAATAGACTAAAAAACATCTACAGATTATTTATGAACAGTGTTGAAATCATTTCATGGCTCCTCTCATATACTCATTTTGTGATAAAATAAAGAAGATTATGGCTAACACCTCTCTTGAAGTCATCCGAGACGAGTCATGGAGACCATGATTTTTGTGCAACTCTTCTAATACATCAATAAATATGACATATATAATACGAAACATGTTAAATCTTGTCGAGTGACCCACAAAAAACTCTCCAACCCATTTGTCGCCCATGTACGTGGATGTCATTAAAGGAGTCCGAGCAATATATGAGTTGTAATACTCATACATTAATCATAATACAGCTTTAACTTTTCTTGTCTTTTTCTACCCATATTATTCATTGTTGTTGTAACTAATAAATATAAATAACACTGACTTAGCAAATAGTGCATTAAAAAAAGTCATGGCAGTGAAAATTTCAAAAGTAATGAAAGATTTTTCTGCTGATATATAAAAAATGTCCTCATATCAATCAAACATAAAGATGTTCAACACAAGTAATAAGATTCAAACTTCTCGATTGTCATGAAAGTAGCGTAAATAATTAACTTTGTGGTCAGGTGTCATCAACATAAAAAACTCTCCCAGTTGGGTCATCTAAAACTTCATTGGAAAAAAGTGAAACGACGTGTCTTCATAAATTTCTGGAGTTTCTTCCAGAATTCTCATAACTATTTAAATAGAAATTGCATGTGATGTGTTATCCCTATTGGTACATGAAATAATTAATTGTGAAATCCGTATTCTAATCAAAATCACACCATCCTTTTTTTTTTCTCAACACTACGACATTTGTATCGACTAATAGATCCAACTTCATTTAGGTTATGGTTGGACCCTTCATTTGAGTCAGCAGTTTGTACATACTCAGCTTTACTAGCATGCAATCTCTTATTTGTGCCCATGCATGATCACTTGTGCCCACGACTCCACCAAATATATAGTCCAACTTTTCTTCAATCTCACGATCAATGCAACTGAACTTGCACTTTTGGCAGTTGGCATAACCTACAAACTAATTGATAGTTGATGTTGTGATGTAATTGAAATTGACATAAAAAAGTGAAAGACAGTGGTTGTATAATAAATTTTACCTCCAATCTCTCAATCCATCATTTTTCCTAAACATTGATGGTTCACTTAATGTAATCTCAACCCAAACCCGTGGCTCATCACTTTCACCCTTTCCATATTTTCCAATCATTTGTTAATTGATACCATTTGTTTTTCAAATGTATTCTATTATACTCTCTTCCCGTGTTTTCCTTGAATTTTTTATAATATTATATCATCCTTCCTTGTTAAAATAGATGATTAGCCTATTTTCAAATTCCACCTATTTTAGGAAAAGATCATAAAACATTAGTTTCAAATATTTATCCCATACGACAGATGAACAGATTTTTTGTCTTACCCATCACGACTACTAGCATAAAAAGAGCTAAACAACTTAAATTTGTGGCAAACAACGCAAGTTTAAAACATGAAAACACATATTACCATCTAAAACCCACACCATCACCACCAAACCAACATCAACACCACCACACCACACCAAAACCACCACCACATCATTACAACCACACCACATCACCACCACACCATCACCAACACCGCACCAACACCACCACCACCGAATGTTTTAAATGGCGTAGGTATTGGGCGAGGCGTTTTAGCTGTTATGGGGTGAGGCGCAAGCCCCAAAACATCAGGCGTAAGCTCCACAGTATAAAAAAGTAAGGAATATAATATTAAGAAAAACAATAAATTATTTGTGCATAATAAAAAAATTAAACACAAACAAAGAAAAACTTCTAGGATTAAAATCTTCAAGATACTAAAAAAAAACCACCAAAAAAGTATAAACAGATAAAAATAAGTAAACATGTTTGAGCAAAAAAATAAATTTATGATCATTTAATCTCAATCCTTGAAGGTTATTCATTCTTCAAATTCATAATCAAAATCTTTTTCTTCTTCACCAATAGTTCAGTTGTTCCCAAATTGCAACTAGGTCCTTCATACCCTCTGCATTTATTGTCCACTTCATGGAAGTCATCATCTAGATCAATCTCATGTGTATTCATAATTTGTTTCTCCTTATCATTATTGCCTAAATTACAAACACAAATAAAATGACATTCGTAAATATTTAAGATCTTTTTTCCATAAAAATTTAAGAATGCATATTTATGTAAATAACAATTAAAATATAAATATTAAACTTGTTCTTTCATTCATCTTCCTTCTTCTATGAGAATATGTTATAAATATATCATTTCTTCCTTGTGTAGTATTTTGTGATTCTTCATTTGCATTTGTCGTGGCCATATTTCTGATTACATCAACATCAAAGCCCAGTTCGTCTTCATTAATCCAAAAAGGTTTATGTGGAAGCACTAGATCTTCTTTCCCAACAATCCACTCATCATCAGAGTTTAAGTAATTTATCAGTATTGAATCAGAGACTTGTTTCCTTCTTATACTTCTCTCCCTCAATCTAAAGATTGTATCTTACATATACTAGAGCATTCAATCTCTTGTGCTCCAATCTGTTCCTCTTTTTAGTATGAATCTAAGATAAAAAATATTATTTTTAAGATGTGATCATAAAAGCAAATAATAATGATTTTAACTTTTACGAAAGAAAAAAATTATTATTGAATCAAAAGTGCTCTAATTTTTTCACAACCTGGTGAACTTCACGTGAGGCTAAGAACTCAAATCACAAAATTCGTAAACTCAGCTATTTTCCCACCAAATCTCATCCACTAATCAGCAGATCTCAACATTCTTGAATCCATAAAAACTTTAATCCCAAAATCTCCTCGTAAATTATCATACAAGTCTAGTTGAATATCAACTCTAAGATGATCTTCATAATTCAACATTCTTTCCACACCAACAATTAATCCTTCTTTTACATCATCGTCATTAGAAAAATTATCCTCAAAGTAAAATTGAGGGTTTAAGAATAACCAGTTGCATGTAGTGGTTTATAAAGTTAGACTTCCCCATCATGCATCAATTCTCCTCCAAATATGTCCATACTTCTTTTCATTATGCCCACAATTAAAAGTATTTTTTTTCTTTTGCTAAATCCATTAACTCGTTACCCAAACCCATGACTGTCCTTTTTTCTGAATCAACCTAAGCGGCACAACACTTTTGATACAATAAACAAGATGCCTCCAAAAATAAGGATCATACAAAATAACAGCTCGAGCTTTTATAGCTTTCATCTTCTTTGACAATTGACTAGAACACCAAGCTGCTAAGAAGAAAATTGCCTGAAGTGGTTGCTTCTGCTTGTAAATGCTTTGAGAGATCAAATATGTCGTAGCAAAGTGTGTGATGGTGAGACGAAGGAGTTCCCTCTCCTTTGTAAAAGATCTCATCAAACCAAAAACACATGCATGCCCATAAATGAATTTTATTATAACTTGTTTTGCTTTAGCAAGTGTGTTCTCGTGAATTTTCAACTTTTCAATATTTTCAAATATTAGGCTAATACAATATGCTGCACATGTACAAAAAATATTTATCTTTTCTCCATTATTTTTTTACCTGCATTCACATAGTTTGGCCCATTATCTGTTATAATTTGCACCACATTTTTTTCTTCCACATCCTCAATCATGTCATCCAAATAAGTGAATAATAACTCACTACTTTTTATAGCATTAAAAGCATCCACAGATTTAAGAAAAAAAGTCCCAATTGGACTGTTCACAAGAAAATTATTTAAAGTTCTACTTTTTCCATCTGTCCAACTGTCTGACATAATTGAGCACCCATATATTTATTCCATGCCTTCTTATGGCCAAATTTTTCTGTGCGGACTCCTGACGTAGCTCTACGTGCCGCAGAGGTTATTTCTAAGTTATTTTCAGGTTATTTCTGGGTTATTTTCAATAATCCTGAAATAACCCAGAAATAACCCGCGGTCTTTATTTTTGAGTTATTTCTGGATAATTTCAGGATTATTGAAAATAACCCAGAATCAGAAAGAACCTGAAAATAACTCAGGAATAACCTCCACCAAGGGTTATTTTTGGGTTATTTCATGATTATTGAAAATAACCCAGAAATAACCTGAAAATAACTCAGAAATAACCTCCGCGGCACGTAAAGCTAAGTCAGGAGTCCGGACAGAAAATGTGCTCCTTCTTATGCCCTCTAACATCTTATCGATCGTAGCAACCTCATCTTTGAGTATCCAAGCTCTCAATTCATGCATTGTAGAAGGAGTTAAACCAGGTCCCAAATTAGCAATTGTTTCAAACATAGACATGTAATATGGGTCATTGGCAACATTAAAGGCCAATCCGGCAGAATAGCGAAATCTACCGATTGCCCAACATGCTTCTTTTCTTTCATCTTTTTTCCACTTTGAATTTAGAGTAGAATTCCTTGCTTATGTTAAAAAAAACGGCCGACAATGTTATAGTGAAAGAATCCATTAGACCTCTAACTCTAGGTGGCCTCTGCGAAGAGTCAAATATTGATGAATTTGTAGTATTTTGACCTTCACTAATATTTATTACACTGCTTCTAATATCGTTTAAGATGCTATCACATTATGTTTTGACTTTTGCATCTTCTTCTAATGCTTTCTTGCATCTCTCTTGAATTTCAGTAGAGGCTTTAGTACATGGCTTAATACTCTTGTGTGTGTCTGCAAGATGTTTTATCCTGTTTATTGTTCCATTACAGAATTGATTGCAAAACTTACATCTGAAATATTTTTCATTGGATATGTTTGTTGTATATTGACATGCAAAGCCTTTCTTACTAGTGTGACTATTACCGGAGACACAACCCACCACCCACACGCTGCCCTCACTAACCTAACACATTAAAAAGAAACAGATCAAATCCACCTCTAGCAAATTGCATACAAGAAAAATTGCGGTTTATTGTAGCAAGAGTGGTTTCTAGTACATCTTTAACATGAAAGGAAAAAAAATTGTGGTCCCTATAAGAGCTACAGTGAAATCATAAAAAAAAAAATGCAACAGTCAATTTTGTGAGCTACAATAACCAAAAAAAAAATCTGCGACTACGGTGAAATGATAATTAAAGTCTCATAATTTTACTATTTCTACTTTCTACGCTACAGTAACCACAAAAGACACATATATAAGCATAAAAATAGCAAAACTCACTGGCTGCGCCACTGTGGGAGAGATAATGCGGGCGAGTGCGGAAGAGAAAATGTAGGCGAGTGCGGGAGAAGACAATGCGGGTGTGCCCTATCCAAGCCTTCGTGCGAGAGGAAGATCGCATACGTGCGGGATGAAGACGACGTGGATGGGATGAAGAGGACAAAGAAGATGCGAGTGCAGGATTAAACTGTAGCTTAGTGCACAGTAGTTGTACGAAGGAGAGGAACGAAGAAGTTGAAGGAAGAAGAAGAAGCAGAAGTCGAAGGAGAAAACCTTCAAAGTCAAGTTCGAACTCTGTGTACGATGGAGGAAGTAGAGTGCCTACAAGGGGGATGACTGTGTGCGGCTCAAATCGAACAGGTATTTAGAAATAAGGATTTTCAACCCTTTTTATTCCGATGCGAGTGCAGGATTAAACGGTAGCTTAGTGCACAGTAGTTGTACGAAGGAGATGAACGAACAAGTTGAAGGAAGAAGAAGAAGAAGCAGAAGTCGAAGGAGAAAACCTTCAAAGTCAAGTTTGAACTCTGCGTACGATGGAGGAAGTAGAGTGCCTGCAAGGGGGATGACTGTGTGCGGCTCGAATCGAACAAGTATTTAGAAATAAGGATTTTCAACCCTTTTTATTCGATTAGGAGGTGGGGCGTACACCCCGTTCACCACCACCACCGCACCAACAAGGGCTTATGCCTCACCCTAGGGCGCACCCTAAAACGCTTTTTAAATAGAGCCACCACCACCACCGCACCAACATCACCACGTCACCAGACTATCAAGGGATTCACAGCCACACCAACACCACCACATCACTGCACCAACACCACCACAACCATAGTACCACCACCACCACATCACCACACCATCACCGCCACCACCACCACACCACACCACACCGCATGACCACCACAACCATCGCACCACCAACGCCGCCACCATCACACCGCACCAACGCCGCCACCACCACCACACCACACCGCACCACCACCACCACATCATTACCACACCACCACACCACCATCACACCAACACCACCACTACCACATCATTACCATCATCACACCATAATGAGAAAGAGAGCAATATAAGAAACCTCACTATTTCAAACTCAAAGTCATCTAAAACAGATGTCATGAAGGTTTTAAACTTAATACAAAAAAACAGACTATTTTATTTAGTAGATCCAAACTCAAATTCATTCCTAGAGAATTTGTCTAGAAATTTATAAGAGTAAAAAGGTGATCATCGTCCTCCAACATAAACTAAATTCAGGACACATGCATCGTTGCCATTGACAGCATAATTCAAAACCAACCTAAACACCACACCAGTCCAACTGAAATTCATCTCAAAGAGGCACAACCTAAATGACCCAACCCGAGCACGTATGGCAACTCCACTCCTCACCCATTGAAAAGAAGTTGAAAAAAATTATATTTAAAAAAACCACAAACCGCAAACCACAAAGAGCAAAGACACTCATAACCACAAACCATAAAGGGCAAAGAAACTCATAACCAAACTAAACAGCTCAACTCCAAATCCCTTTCTTCTAGCTACAAATTGTAAAGAGCAAAGAGACCACAAACCAATTTCTCCTAAGTTCACAAAAAAAAAACGAAATGTGGATCTTCCAAATCCCTTTCTTCTACCACATACTGCAAAGAGCAAAGAGACTACAAACCACAAACTGCAAAAAGTAAAGCTGCAAATCACAAATCACAAACCGCGAAGACCAAAACATACTATAAACCACAGCAAAAAGGCAGCCCAAAATAAACATTGCAGGTAAAGGGTAAAAGGTATCGAAGGTTGAAGGAGATCAAAGGAAGTAAATGTCGGCAATCCCTCGCCACAGGTGCCAGACAATGAAGAAAAAAAAGGGAAGAAGATAACTCTAGGCAACGTCGTCGCTCTAAGGGATAGGAAGAGAGGGGCAACTAGGTAATCGCAAACAAATGAAACGCCGAATGCTTGGGGCAGCCAACTTATCAATATTATGCAGCTTTTTATTAAAAGCCGTCATGTCATGCTTTCCAAACAGCCCATTTGGCATTTTCAAAACGCACCGCATTAAAGAAGTTGCCCTAAACGTACCCTAAGTTTGCATCTCTTTAACTGATTCTCTCTTGTGGTTCTACTAACTTTTATAATTGTAAGGATTTATTTATGTTAATGAAAAGAATTTGCTCTTTTGTCCAACAGGAAAAAAAATGAAAATATACAAGAAATCTTCAATCTGATCACTGGGAAGACTATGAAGTTAATAGACTCTCCATAAGTTCATAGGATGGCATGTAGAAATGTGAAACATTCATGAATCTAACTTGTGCTTAGAAAAGAATGCAATACAGCCTTACCGTGTATCCTGATAACTAGGAAGGCCTTGAAATTAATAAAAACATCATACGGTAAGGTAATGTAATGCAAATCTGAAAGGTTTTTATTCAGAGCAAATAATAAGTGTGTTCATATTATTTTAGTTAAGTCTACGTTAATATTTTTCTAATTTATTTCTTATAAATCATGGTTATAGTGCTGATCAAATCAAGAACAGTTGTGCTCTCTAGAAACTACAATAGTTTGGTTTGGCTATCTATTTTGGTTTTGGCTCAAGTCACTAGTTTTCCTGTGTTCACTGATTTTATTACTATACTTAACTATTGTTGTTTGCTACTGTAGTTACTACCGCTGACTATTCACTGCCTCCCGTTTGGGATCCGCTTCGTCTCCAATTAATGTTCTGGTGCTAGTTAACACTTGCTTCACTGCTTTTCTTATGGGATAATTACATACATGGCACTCAAAACACTGATATTTACAAATCTAGCACGTTATTTCATCCAATTTTCAAATTCTCACTCAATTATCAGAATCCATGAACCCATATTTTTCATTTTTATCAAAACATAATGTATTAGTTTGGTAGCCCAAAAAAATAATCTGAATGTTAGTTTTGTAAATAGTAAAGTTTTAAGTGGTGTATATAATCATCCCTTTTCATTAGGAATGCAATTTAGGTAGTTGTTATGTATCTTAATATGCCCGATTCCCGTATATACAAAACTGCGCCTCCAAATTTTGTTGGGAACTGACTCTTGCAATGAATGCACAATAGCAAGAAAATGGTAGCTGTTGTCTTCCAATCCGGGCTCTGTAGTGGGCAAGGAAACTTGCTCTTTTTGTACAAGTAGGATCAGAAAGTATTTTCTTTTTCTATTGTTTGGATCAAAATTTGATGCAAAATTTCATCAAATATTGGAGCATTCTAAGGAATTATTTTTTTTGTATCTTTTAATTAAAAATAGGAGCCCCTAGCAATATTCAATTTATTCAATAGTTTAATAAAATTGTAATTTTCTATCAGTACTTATATGTACTGCTGGATATAGAATCTTCAAACTCTTTGCAAGTCTTGAGGAATGTTTCTTGCTGTATAGGCTTGAGGCCTAGATCTTTAAATTGTTAATCTTTTGTTCTACCATGTAATTTGTTTTGTGATTGATTTGTATGCACCATTTGATATCTTATCTAGTTTCCTAAGTACTGGTTTATGTCTTGAGGTGTGAATCTTAATTGCTATAGAAATTTATATTAGTTTACAGATTTCTTGCTGAATTCAGATTTTAACGATTTATATATTATCCTTCCGAATGAATAATTTTTAGGGCGTTTCTTGGCTCATCTCATGCTAGTTTTATATTAATGAACCTTAAACCCTGAGAGCTCCTGGAGTATGAAGGAATGCAAATGTGAAAAAAATCATGAATCCAAATTATGGTAATAAGAGACTGGAGCACAACCTGACAGTGCATTGCTATCATTTCCACATCTTGGTTGGTATGCCTAAAAAAAAAGCTTAGCACAAAACACCTTTAAAAATTTTGAAATTAAATAGACATCCCAACAGATCTGTAAATATAAAGCTTTAAAAGATATACTTAAAACCTCCATGGTAAAACCATATATCACGTTGCAGCTAAAAAATAAGGTGCAATAAATTTAAATAGTAAGAGATATTGTAAGAAAAAAAAACAATATAAGAGAGCCACCATCAACCATGCTTAATCACCAGAAATAAGCTTCTAGATGAGCTCACTCACCACTAAATCTCTCCATGCACAAACTTTCCAAATAAGGTCCTGAAATGAAATTGAAAAAGAACATTAAGCATAAAAAACCTTATGAAAAGCTGACATAAAATGTTCTTTATCTTAAGCCATTAAGTGCGTTCAAGAGACCTTCGTTTGAGCAGTCCTACATGTAGAAACTCCATCCTTGTTCCAGTTACGTGAAAGGATAGAAGCTGCAGCAGAAGCTCCAGGAGATGATTCAATCTCCTTTGCATAAAGCTGCAAGCACACCGTGTTTGATCTCCGACTGGCCTCCAAGAAAAAATTGAATTTGTCATCGGGACAAGCAGATTTATCTGATTAGATAGCAATACTCATCTAATAAGCTTTAAAGAAAAAAAATTCTTGCAACACAAAGACTGCATAACATTAAAGCATCATATTTTTGCTCGTTTACATAAACTCCTAAATACTTATAATCTTTTTTATTTAATCGCATTGTCCACACAAAAAGAATATAAACATGATCATTCAGGAACAAGTGAAATAATATCATGATCAAGAGGGTAAGCTTCTCACATAAAATAAATACTCAAATCATGACCAGACTTAAGAAAATTAGTCGAGTCACTTCAGGTTAAGGTACATGAGTGTTGACCTCATTTTCAATACTTAAATCATGACCAGACTTAAGAAAATTAGTCGAGCCACTTCAGGTTAAGGTACATGAGTGTTGACCTCATTTTCAATACTTACATCATTTCCTTAGGATCCTAGGATCTAGCTCTAGGGGTTCCTATTGACTATCTTAGAAAACTAGAATAGAAAACTAGAACTGAGACCCTCTTTTTTTAGAAATTCCAGCCATTTCCTATTTCTTTTGTGGTGTATCGCATTGATGAACTCAAAACTATCGTCCTATGGTCGAGTGGTAAAGGACAATCATGTGGAGATTCAGGGAGAAGTTCCTAATAGAATCTCAAGCCCTAGAAAAACCACTTCAGGACTTTATCATCACACATGTACACCAAATGCACAAAATTCACTAAATTGCACAAGATCGGACCTAAACTGAGCCTAAAGGATGGGTAAAAATGCGAACTTCTCTGGACAACCTCCGACGGCAAAATGGATTGTGTCAACGCGTCCAAGACACTAATTTTAGCTAGGAAAGACAACCATATTGTCATAATTCCGCACACGAGAAAGTTGCACGCAAACCGATGAATTCGTCAAAATGACCTCCGATGAAGAAACGGACTGCGCTAACGCGTCCGGAAAGTCAGAATTACCTAAAAAAGACACGAATTTTGTTATGTTTTGATGCACGAATAAAATGTACGAAACGAATTTTATTTTTAAGAAATATTAAATATTTTATATATTTTATTACTTATAAAATTAAAATTATAATTCTAAACCCTATTTACCCCTCTACCCGCGCACTTAAACACCCATTTGACCCGTCACATGGCTCGATTCCGCGGCGCTCGTCTCACTCCCCTCGCGTGCCCTAGCTCCCGTGGACGATCCACGAGGTAATCTCTTCCCCCTTTCTTGACTCTTCCCCTTCTTCGCGTTACCGTTAAACTCTTCGACTCTCCAATTGCAAGGGACGAGCTGGTCGAGTCTTCCCCTTCTCGAGGTTGTACCGTCTCCCTCTTTACTGTGGCGATTCTGTTCTTGTCGTTTGATTCGCCAACCAGTGAGGCTGGTAGGTGGCTATCCCCCTCTCTTCTCTGCTTATACAAAGGGTCTCTGGTGTACTGTTTTGGGTTGTTGAAAATTTCTTGAGAGAAAGGGAGGTTGTGGTTTTACTGTTTGAGGTCTTTAGGGAAGAAAGCTCTGCCGAAATTCTTTCTAGACTAAATTCTCGTGCGTTGGGAGTGTGGAGCATTCGTGGATTGTTGTTTTCTGAAGCTTTTAGGAAGGGAAACTTTGTCGAAATCCTCTCTAAGTTAGATTCTCGTGCGTTGGGAGTGTGGAGCATTCGTGGATTGTTGTTTTCTGAAGCTTTTAGGAAGGGAAACTTTGTCGAAATCCTCTCTAAGTTAGATTCTCGTGCGTTGGGAGTGTGGAGCATTCGTGGATTGTTGTTTTCTGAAGCTTTTAGGAAGGGAAACTTTGTCGAAATCCTCTCTAAGTTAGATTCTCGTGCGTTGGGAGTGTGGAGCATTCGTGGATTGTTGTTTTCTGAAGCTTTTAGGAAGGGAAACTTTGTCGAAATCCTCTCTAAGTTAGATCTCTTTCTGATTCGAAATGCATGATAAAGGAAATTTTTGGAAAATTCCAGTTGTTGTGTGATGATATTTGCTTATCTGGAATATATGCTAGAAATGAAATATTAATACTCTTTATATCATTATTTTTGTTCAAGTAAATGTTGGAATTCATTTCAATGCTTAGACATGTTGGCTTTAGGGATTCATTTATACTTATTTGTTTCCTGTTACCTGTTTGAAATAAATGTTGGGTGTAATATTTTGAGACATGAGGTTTTATGAGACTTGACTTTGATGGCTCTATTTTTCCCATTTGGTAGGCTGGGTTCGGTTTTGGCTCCTTCCGGGTTGGATTTTAGCTGAAATTTCTCTACTGTTTCTACCCCTTTGCTGGGCTCGGTTTGGCTTAAATTGTATTGAAATTTCTCTACTGTTTCCACCCCTTTGCTGGGCTCGGTTTGGCTTAATTGTATTCTTTTCTTTAGCTCTTATATTGGGCTTGGTTTTGTCTAAGATCTGGGCTCATGGGCTCAGTTTGGCTTGGAGGGTTATCTGTTTTTGCTCCTTTTGTTGGTTTTAGTTGAGTTGAAATTGTGTTTTATTTTGACTCCACCTGTTCGACTCAATTTTGGCTGGAATTCTATTTCTGTCTGCCCTTTCCTGTTGGGCTCGGTTTATCCTCTATGGCTCCCTGTTTTATTCTTCTTACTGAGCTCGAGCGTAGTCGACATCATATATGCATGATAAGATGAAGCGTAATATGGTCGTTTTCTTTAGCTCCTTTTGCTTTTTTTTATTCTCGTCTTATTTATACATTTGATTCTCTTCCTATCTTATTCAAATGCCTAAAACCTAAAAATACTATTACTGCAACATAATGAGTTATCTAGAGATAACTTAAGAGTAATCACACTCTCAAACTACAATAACTCGAAGAAAAGAAATGCAATATGCATGTTGGTCTTTTATATCTTTATAAATAATCTTATAATATGTTAGTATTTCACATTTTTATAAGAAATCTGATAATATGTTAATGCATGTATCAATGATTTTTTTAAAATAAAAATACTTAAGTGTTCTTAATGCATTTACTTTACTTTATACTCTTTAAATACACGTCTGTCTCTGTGAAGGTCACCGTCAACAAAACTCAACACACTCTTGACTAATATTGTCATGTTGGATTTTGTCGGCACAATTAGTGATGTAAAAATCATAAATGTTTAGGGTGGAAAGACCCTTACCTGCCTCCTGACCGATGTTATCCCATCGGCACAGCGATCAACAATATAAATATCATAATTGTCTGGGAAGGTTAGCACCAGTCAACTCTTTCTTGACCTATATTATCCCATCGGCACAGCGATTAGTGATCTAACCATCACAATTGTCTGGGAAAGTAGAAAAACTCTACGTGCGCGGGTACACTGATATCATATGTCTGTACCATTAGAGGGTGAAATCCTCTTCTGAACATGTACATACAAGCATTCATATATAAGATATTTCATTCTTTACATCATACATTATTATGAGACATCTTTATATATCTACTAACATATATATCTACTCTAATGTGCAATTATTCATCATGCATATGTTTTGTAATATGCATATCTCTTATCTTATCCATAACTTTTTTTATCATATTTATCATGCATATATGTTTCTGATCATGTCTATCATGTTTATCTTACATATCATGTCTATTACATATCATACATTTCATGCATATCTTGTACATCTTTTTTGTCATGCATATTTTTTTTTTAATCTGACAATATGAATAATCTAACTAAACTATAGTATACACAAACTCAAACATACAATCTGAAATAAAAAAAATTACTAAGTTTTAAAATGTAATTACTCATCTTGGATGCCACACTAAGTTCTCAAACTTCAGTAATTAGTTGGATATTGGATAAAATTTGATCTTAACAGCCTGAAATTTACGTAGCCGCAGCACAAGTTCCCACACGCTTGCATCAAACTCGTCACCTTAGGTAACTAACCTAAAATCTTAAACGAAATAAAAATTCAGAATATCTTGACTAATCAAGTAATTTAACCAAGAAAAATAACATTATTACTTCAAATAGGCTTCTCGACATAAGTCAGTCTTTACAAAGCTGTCAAATATCTTCTCTCTTCTTCCTATCTTCTCAATCTTCTCTTCCCCTTTTACTGATTTGTGTTAAGCCCCCTATAAAACTCACAAACCAATTACGAAACTTTCGGCACAAAATCGGCACCTCTGACAGCTATCGAAAATGAATGCATGAAAAACGAGACAAATCTCAAAATGGAAATAAGAGGAAGGAAATGAATTTCTCAAATAGCGTGAAAAAGGGTTTCGTACTCACCGATTTCACCCCAAAGTCCTAAAATGCTGATTGCGGCACTTTGCGAGCTGCTTGTTACCGATCATGCCTGTGGTACAGTGAATTTTTTGGATGCTTGCGTGATCGAACAGGGAGGCGCGAGCCGCTTGTTACCGATCATGCCCGTGGTACAGTGTAGGATCGTAGTTTTTCTCGCGGGAATTTTTTGGATGCTTGCGTGATCGAACAGGGAGGGGAATTAGAAGGGGGAGAGGAACACGACACGTAACCGAGAGGAAAGGGGAAGGGTTTCGAAGCTTTGGAATAAGAATCCCAGCCCTTCGATCAAAAGCCTAGGCTTAATATCACATGAGTAAGGCGGTTGATACAGTAACAATGTGGGATTAAGGATAGTTAAGGGTTTAATCAAATGAACTAAACTTATTACTTTCAGTTTTTTTGTCTTCCAATCTACTTAAAATTTATATATAGCTTTTATATCAAATTGATCGACTTGACGCGTAGAATTTTATAAAATTGATTCGACTGAAATTCGAGAAATCCAAAATTTGGGGTATATTTTATGTCGCTAAAAATTTTATCAAAGTGCTCATAAATGAGTTATTACAGCAGGAAGGAGCCCACCTATGTATCCATATGGGACCATTCTCTCACATCAACAGCACTGTTCAACTTTAGAGAACCCAATCCGATAGTGCTTGCTTTCTCAGAAGTCAGAAGTCAATTCCAGATTTTACCATCACTGGAGATGGAGATCAAAGTCGCCCTTGCAACAATATCCATCCCTCCAAATACATTTAAAGATGTCAAAGAATTAACAATTGAAGATGTTAATGAAGAATCAATGGAAATCCTACCAACATTCTGAAAAACAGATTCTGATTGGCAGAGAGCAACAACAAGAATTGTTGGGGAAGGACTAGAAGTGCCAATGGAGGGCATCAATTCTTCCATTGTATACAGCATATGCACTTGTTCTCCTTTTTTGCATCCATATACCGAGTCTACCATCCAAATGAACACAGTAGAGCAGATCAATGTCCGGATCAGTTGGCACGTCAATGAACTTGAAGCATTCACGCGGTAACGGCACAGGGAACAGAGACACCCCATACTGAAGATCAAACACGATGAGAACCTTTAGGAATGTCACCATGACAATGTGTCTGCATCTCAAAGAGAAACAAAACCGCACATAGAAGTGGGGGAAGGCCGCCAGTGTAGAGTGGCTGAGGAGGACCTACAGGGAGAGGAAATTTCCGGCGTCTAGGGCAAGAATTTTAGCTCCGACAGGAGGAGGTCCAATTGTAGAAAGGGAGATTCAGTCGGACCTCCCTGACAGAGGAGACCCGGCAGCTAGGGTATTAAAATTCAGAATAGCAGAAAAGTATTATTAATATTAAAATGAGCTATAAATAATCATTATATGAATCCTAAAATAGCAAAAACAGGAAAAAGAAAATAACAGGAAAGGAAATATGATATCGAAACCAGTAGGGGAAATAGTGGAAATACAAAAAATAAACTTTCATTAATATTAAAATAGGGTTACAACATGACTTGAACAGAAATAACAACACAAATACAAAACGACACAAGTAAACACTCCTAAATATATTCCAATGGGTGGTGGAGATCAGCGAGGTGGCTCGGGACGGCTGATGGGAGTGATGACAAGAACAGATTGCATGTGGTAGTGAGGGGAAGATGCGGAACTGTAGGGGCAACAAGTGAGAAGGGTTGTAAATGGTCTGCAGCGGTAGTGTGATGGTTTGGGAGAAGCTTTAGTGGTCGGCAGCTAAGGGGAGTAAAAGAGACAGGTTGGGGGAAAATAAAAGGGGAAGATACAATCAACACCTTGAAGGAGATACAGCCGTGTTGATCTCATTTATTAGGTCATTTCTTTTTCCTTAGGGTCTTAGGATCTAGCTCTAGGAGTTCCTATTGACCATCTTAGAAAACTAGAATTGAAACTCACCCTTTTAGAAATTCTAGAAACTTCTTATTTTCCTTTGATGTCCAACATTTATGGCACAATACCATCTTCTTATGAACGAGCGGTTATGGGCTATTTTGTGAAGACTCAAGGAAAAAGCTCCTAATAGGACTCTAAGCCTTAAAAAAATATCGTCACGACTTTTTCGTCACATACACACACAAAATGCACAAAATTCACAAAATTGCACGAAATCGAACTTCAATTAAGCCCAAAAGACGGGCGAAAATGTGAACTTCTCCGGATGACCTCTAACGACAAATTGGACTGTGCCAACCCGGGACACCAATTTTGGTAGGAAAGGACACCCATATTGTCATATTTTTTACACGAGAAAATTGCACGCAAATCGATAAATTCGTCAAAACGACCTCTGACAGCAAAACAGACCGCGACGGTGCGTCCGAAATGTCAAAATTACCTAAGGAGGACACCCATCTTGCTAGGGCGCCGCACATGGATAAATCGCATGAAATTTGATATAGATATATATATATATATTTTCTAAACCTAAATCCCTAATCCCACGGTTCGCTCGATCGCATGGCTCCCTTTCTTCCCGTTCGAGAGGCCGGCCTGAGCCCTCTCCTTCTTCCCGGTAGCATGCCCTAGCCGAACCGAATCTTCCCCAATTGGCATCCAAAATCGCGAATCTCCGCTGTCCTCTTACTCGCTGAGCTCCTCTCCTCTCTTTGCTAAAGCTTTCGGTCCCCACTGAAACCCTGGCTAAAAGCTTCCACGCCGTGCCAGGCGAGCTGCTCCTCTGCGACAAATCCTCGCCTTTGTCGTCCTTTCCCCACGCGAGGTTTGTCTCTTCTCTTGGCTCGGCTCACCACCCAGGTGAGGGATGGTATTCTTCCTCCATCTTTTGCTATAAAAACCCCATTTGGGGAGTTCTTGAAGGTTGGCCGAAATTTCTGAGAGTGGGGAGGTGCTGCCAAAATCTCTTCTAATTTCATTTTTACCTTTTCTTCTCATCTTCTGTGGCTTGGGGGTTGTTGAAAATTTTGAGAGAGTTCTTGAGAGATTTTTTTAAGGAGATTCGGGTGCTTTTCTACCTCTATTTTTCATTCGATTAGGGTGATTTCTTTTTGTTTCCCCTGTTGGAAAGGAAGCTTTGTTCTTTTGTTGTTCGAAGATCCTAGAGACTCGAATTTGTCGTGCCGTAAGCTGGAAATCGTGAGGAATTTTTGTGGGTTGCTATTGGAGTGATTTTCTCAAGCCTATTTTACTCTTTCTTTGCTTTAAGTTTACAAAAAGGAAAGGTATTCTTCTCTTCTCCTCTATTTTATATCATTTCGGATATCATGAAATATGGAAATTTATTTTGAGGCTTAAGCATGAGTATTTGCTTAAATAGTGAGAAAAGAAA
>NW_018164536.1:5655612-5659208 GCF_001263595.1 Phalaenopsis equestris
GTTTGCCCCCCCCGCCGTTGGAACATGCTAAATTTTTTTTTTAAATGTCGGAAATTATATTAGGGGCTTACCTTTGCTTCTTTTAGTTGCCTCCGTTGCTGGAACACATGCTGAATTCGTTTTGTGTGTTGGAAAGTTACATTTGGGGCTTATCTTGCTTCCTTTTTTCCCTCGGTTGTTGTAATACATGTTGAAATTGTTTTATATGTTAGAAAAATTATGTTTGGGGCCTATCTTTGCTTCGAACATATGCTGAAATCGTCGTTGGAACATATGCTGAAATTTTTTTAAATGCTGGAAATTATATTTGAGGTTTACTTTGCTTCATTTGCCAACGACGGGAACAAAAAAATGCCAACCATTGTTCCAGCATTTAAAAAATAGGCCCCAAACATAATTTTTAAGAATGAAGCCTATAATTTGTCATTTCTTCCCTAAAGACCTCAAATGGAAGAATATAAAAAAAATATGACCCAATGGAACATATGCTGAAATCGTTTTATAAGTTGGAAAATTATGTTTGAGGCTCATTTCTTGCCTCCCTTGTTGCCCCTTATTTTGGTCCCGATTTTGGCTATGCTGGAATAAATGTAAATATATATATATATACTCTTTGTTTTGGCCCATCTAGTGGTTTCGGTTTGGCTCTTTATGAAATGAAACAATGATGGAATATGTGTTCTGTTTTGGCTTATCTAGTGGTCACGTTTTGGCTCTTTTTGGGGCGAAATTTCAATAAGTTTGGCTCTTTTTGGGGCAAAATTTCAATAAAAATGCTTCTCTATTTGCCCCCATTTGATATACTCGGCTTTAGGCTTTAGCTCCTTTGGGATTGAATACTAGCTGAAATTATACTTATATTTCAATCATTTATCACTTCCAATTTTTTTTATTTTTTAGTTTTTTTTTTTTTTTTTTTTTTTTTTTTTTCGCTGTTCTCATTCATGAGTTGTAAATCTATAACAAGTTATGTGCTTTATTGAATTGGAATTTATGCTAAAAAATATATTTCTATTGAGTTGAGATTTGGTTTTGGCTATTCTGGGAGAAATCTTGGGCTCAGGTTGCTCTTCCTTAGGCTCGGTTTGGGGGTCTTCTCTGCCTTTGCTTTGAGGCTGATTTGGGGGCTCGGTTTGGGGCTGTTTTGCTCCCTTTGCCATGCTTGGCCTTGGGCCCATTTGATGTTTATTGCTTTAGAATTGTCTTTGGGTTGTCCTTACCCGTGAGCTTGTTTATGCCCTCTGTTGCCTTACCCGTGGAACTATCTTTTAGGCCCTACCCGAAAGATACATTTGGTTTCTTTTGTGAGATATTGGATATATATTTCATTGTAAACTTTTGATGGAGGATGGAATTAAATTGTTTTGACATTGGTATGATTTTCTAGAAGGTTAGGAAGTTATTTCTCCTATTAATTAGTGACTTTACTTTTGTGAAACAAAAAAAAGGTGGTACAATTTCATTTGGAGAAAATATGGGGTTAATGTAAATTGAATTCATTAGGGGTTTGGAAATGCGCAAGATTCACATTTGTAAAGGATATCCTTCTCGGGATTGATCTCATTATTTTCTTTTTAACGAATTTAAATGTTTTAGACCGATACATTCATGATTTTATTTTAAGCTTCACTTATTTGGCTTGGTTTTAAAAAATGGATCGATCTACTTTTCGTTCGTTTTGTTTTCTTTTTTTTAACGGTCAAGTTAAAAATGGGAATTTCCAATTTAATTATATTCAGAAATGATTTATAATCTCAAGGGAAATAGGGGAGAAAGAGAAGATGAGAGAAAACTGAAATTGAAATTGATCTTCGAGGCGATAAAACCTAAAGGGGGATAGAATAGAGAATCATCTACCGTTTCTTTTTGCATATAAAAGATAAAATTGTAAATTTGAAGAATAGTTGGGGGTTGGAAGAAAGTGAGATTGGAAGAAAGTAAGAGTTTAGATAACTATTAGGGATATGGATTGGAAATATTAGTAGACCTGCACTTAGGTCCCTTAAACTTTGAATCAACTTAAATCCAATTGCTCTAACTAGGTTTGAAGCACACTTCACGATCCTTTTGCCAAAACTATAAGTTTACCCCTAGGTTTTAGAAGTTTGATGGTGAGCTAAGCTTAATCTAAAGGTGTTTGAGGATTAGTTGAAAGACATTTAGTTGAAGTTAGACACTTTAAGACACTTCAAGTTTAAACTAAAGTGTAGGTTTCCTAGGTCTTAGGAGCACACCTTAAGAGAGAGTTTATCATCCTAATGTTCAAATAAACCTAAGAAGCCAAACATCTGACTCCAGTTTGTGAGATAATTAGGACACTAGACACGAGGGTGCACTAGATTGTGATTCATGACTGATTTAATTAGATCAAATAATGAAATTCTTACCTTAACTTGGCCAAAACTGAAACCCAATGCTCCGGGATTTGAGCTTGAGTCTTACACTCAGATCATTCTGACAATTGGGGACATTCTCAATATCACATATAAATTTCATATTTTTGGTTCTTTATATGTGATATTACATTTTGTTTTATTTGTTCGTCTTTTTCCTACGATTTACCTGTTTTCTCAAGCTTTTCAGGTCATGGTTTCTCCTTTCACACAGCGCATATAGCTAAACTTAAAGGAGCAATGAACCTCTCAGGTGTACAGGTTTAATTTATATTACAACATTTTATTTTTCCAGCATATTATATTGTTTTCATAGCCTGTTATACTATTTTCCCAGCATGTTATACTATTTTTTATAATAAGTTTTACTCTTCTTTCAGCATGTTATATTGTCTTTTCTTTCTACTGCACACTATAATGTTCTTTTCTTTTATACTGCATGTTTAGTTATTTTGATATACACTATGCCTTAGATTAGGATAACCTAGTGGTTAGGTGTATTTTCAAAACTAAAATTAAACCAGGAGGTGCTACTACGAGAAGCTTGGAGTGAACATCGTGGGCAGCACGACGAAGAACAACTTCAAGGTGGATCAGCAAAACATCAAAACACATCATATAAACACATTCACATCACCTATTACCTTCTTTAGTTTAAATAACAGCTCATAAGATCACTCTTTAGGCTTTTTGCACAACTCTGTTGTGCAATTATAAGTCCTAACACTTTAGGATTTCGAGGTTACCGTGCTGTACGGTGTAAATCCTCCTATCTTTTTAGGCTCTTTGCACAGTCCGATATTGTGTAAACACAAGTCCTAAATCCTAAATAATTTGCAGAATTGACATATCAAATTATATCACTTCAAAGACGTAAAGCCAAACAATAGGATAGTTGGGAGTTCACAGGGGTTTTCCCCAGATCTGTGATATCCCATACTTTTCTTCCCTTTGGATCCTTAAATAATTGTTCATATTTTGAGCAATCCACATTTGATTTTTTTCATGTCCAATCGTGAAAACCTAAATTTTGAAAACTTGAAATCAAAACCACATGATCTTAATCGAGAGTTTTCTTAAGTGACCCCCAGTCATTTAAGATGTAATTAACTATAGGGGTTTGTCTCTATAGGGAACCTAAAACCCAGATAAAATAAACCCTATCTAATCCTCGTATTAGGTAGGGGAACTTGTTGGTATTTT
>NW_018164536.1:5661836-5666757 GCF_001263595.1 Phalaenopsis equestris
GCGGTGTATCAGATTCTGACATACCTGAAGAGAGCGTCAGGGAATGGGTTGATCAAAGTCTTCAAAGATTGATGTATAGTTGTGACTTTCTATGAATTTCTTAACCGATCAGCTGCCTTCTAAATCAACGACATATCGAATCATGGTTGGACAATCAGTCATTGTGTCTACACTTTTGAACCTCACCGTGATATTGTCTTTCAACTCTTTTTTGAAACCAGTTTTACCACAAACAAAGTCCTTTGTCTTAATCTTCTTTGAATTCGACAAAAAACTACTGTGGTTCTTCCGCACAGTAAATCCAATATAGTGTGCATATATACAATATTGTTCATAGGCTTCCTTCTTATTGTGGAAAATTGCATGAAGCAATTTCTCTGCTTCGGGTGACTGCAAATTTAAACATCAACATTAGCACCCCGACAGGAAATCAATACAAGGCTATAATACATAAATCACATGATCATAATACCATAATATAACCCATATAACACCATTGCAGTGTTATAATAACAGACCAATCAAATCGCGTTATTAGATCGATATATATTATTAGCACAACTGTTAAAAGTCTATAATACACAGATAACACTGTGATAAAACCACAACAACGCCTGATAGCATAATTAGGACGTCAATATAAGACTCCGATAAAACGTCTCATTAGATCAAATAACACAAGGATAACACTATGATAATCTCAAATAACACCACACTACCACCCACCATATATGATAGCTTATAGGAAAAAAACACCTGCATAACACCACAATAACACAAGCATAACACCATTAAATGTCAACATAATATACCAAAATAAAATCAAGTCATCATATCTAATATTACCTTAATAACACCATGATATTACCAAAATAACACCAAATCCCCACGACAGTAACGTTACAAACAAATGATACTATAAAAACTCCAAAAACAACCAGTATAGCACCGTGATATTACCTAAATAACACCACGTCCCACACTAACCGAAATTTAGTGTTACACATCGGATAAAAACATAGTAAACTTCATCAACAAGACAAATATTCCTTAAAACCCAAATCCGCGGTAAAACAAATATAACCTACCTGTCAAATCCCTTCTGCCGCAGCTAAACTCAATTTCTTGTCATGATTCTCGAAAATATTTTGAGATTTCAGCTCATTGTCATGTCTCTCGCAAGTATCATGAGATTCCAGCATCATTTCCTTGTCAAAAAATACTTCCATCGAACCCTATCCACCGAATACGAATGGATCCCTAGAAAGACAACGAAATGAGAATATCCTCAATCCCTAAACCGAAAGGAGACTAAATATGACTTTTTTTCCGATTGGCCGGAAGCGAAAATAACAAAACTGCGTTTTTTTTTTGTCCTTGGGCAGGACTCAAGCCGGGTCGGACGCAATATAATATAATTTTTACGATTGTGGAGACATTCCACATGGTATTTTGTTATTGGCTTCCGCATGCAGCCTTGCATATGCTGCACGTATGGAATAATTTTTCCACCAACACAGACTCCACATGGCACCAACAAGCACAACATTCACAGTCTCCATAGCCATCAACACACAAACTCACATCCACCACCAACCCACAAAACCAAGCACAGCACAACACACACCCAAAGCTACCAACATACACATCACCCACAGCCACCAACAAAGCCTCCATAGCCATCCACACACACACACTCACATCCACAAACACTACACATCACCCACAGCCATCCACACACACACACTCACATCCACAAACACCCAAAGCCACCAACACCCCAAGGCAACATAACAATCATCATAACAACCATCACACTCAACACACTTCTCCCATCAAATTGAACAAGAAATCATCTCTAGAGCATGTAATAAATGCTCGGGTATTACATAAAGGCTCATTCGAACACACAAAATGAAAGACCAATTCACCAAACAAGCATGAGCAACGAATGTGCCAAGCACACCAAGGTATCTGAAACAATGCAAGTGAACTAATCAAAGTTATTCCAACAAAAATTACCACAGGATTAACAATTCACAGAATGTGAACTACTCAATGCAAGTATCTGATGTTACTGAAGTCTGGCTGGGCACAACCCATAATGGTTATTGGCAACAAATCGTCATGGAGCACAGACCCCCATATTGTACCCACTGTAAGATGTTTGGTCATGTCCTTGATAAATGCCACAAGTTTCATCCAAATTTGAAATCTAAGGTTCAAATGAATAAGGATGGGTCTAACCCCACTCTCTGGACATTTTAGTTCCACCTGGGGAGGATACTACCAGATAGGAGGTGTTTATTGTCCCTGAGAAACCCCCCATGACACTGTTGTTACTGTTACTGCGAGTGATATGATGCTAACACCTTCAAACTCCATAAAAAATAATACTAATGGACTATTACCTACAAATGATAGTGCTCAGACTGATAATCAAGAGAGTTTCATAGCTCCACTTCTTCATGAAGTATTTGGTCTAGAGGAAACTCATACTTCACATATACTAGAACCTATTGTGGGTAATACGATTGGTAATCCTTCTGCTTCATTTCTACCACTCCATCAGACTGATTTTTTGGAAGAGGAATGGCAGGTCTATTCCAGGAGGAAGAAGAAGAATGGAGGCTGACTCCAGCTCGGAAACATATTGGATGACACATTGGTTACTACTGGCAATGGCAATCATCTTATCAGTTTATCAGCCTGCTCCTACCTTAGAACTAGAGGCAGAGGCAATACCAAATTGGGTCGCTCTCTGGCCACCTGATAATATGTATTTCGACACTGTTAAGCTTTTTATTTTAGTTTCTAATGTATTTTTCTATTTTTTCTAGTTTTAGAACCATTTGTTGTTCTTGTGTGGGCAGGGTGTCATGCTTGGGCCCTCCCACATATTGTATTTGTATCTTTCTTTCTGTTTAATATATTAGCCTTTTTGGGCTTTTATGAATATATATATATATATATATGTATATATTAAAAGTCTAAGGGCAAATATATTAATACGGAAAAGATACAAAAATATTGTATGAGAGGGCCTAAAAGAAAGCTTAATATAATACAACACACACAAAACCCAAATAAAGTAAAGATACATAAAGGCAGAAAAGTAAAGGCAAAAAACCAAAAAGTCACAAAATGGCACAAAAGTGCTGGGGACGTCCTAGTTTAGTCCTCCTGCCTCGAGTTCTCGGAAGTGAGCCGGTTAACAAATTGGTAAAGTGAGTATCATTGCCCGTAGTAACCAAAGTATCATCCATCAGATTTATGAGCTCGAGTAGATCTCCATTCTTCTTCCTCCGGGATGTGTAGACCTGTCATTTCTCATCCGAAGATTAACTCGTCTGATCAGTAGATTCCAAAGGTGGTTGGACAGGTGTAGGTCGTTGCACATCATGATTCTCATGAGCCTGAGTAACATTAACATCTTTCTGGACTTAATGAGGCGGTAGTGAAGCGGTAGAAGTATTTATACATGTATTATCGGCGATAGGCTCTATGGTAGGTGGAGTTTGAAGAATCTCCCTCCCCTACGATAGGAGGTTCCAAAGACTGGGGAGCTACAACTGGGGAATGAATGGTTGTCATATTGCATACGGGGATATTGACATCTTCCGTTGTACCCTTCTGATGATCAATAGTGTCAAAAACTTGGTGTAAATTAGGATGAGATAGAAACATAGCCTCGAGTGGAGCACTTTGTTTTTTTAGTCTGAGGTGAGGGTGTAGATGGTGACATTGAGAACTGGAGTGGCCAAATATACGACAGTTAAAACAATACGACGGAAAAAGCTCAATCTCTACCTTCTAGCAATATTCATGGTGTTGTGAGCTCAATCAGATTTCCTCAAAAGCGGGTGAAGTGATGTCTCTTTCAACAAGTACTCTAGCTTCAGATGGACGAGAAAGATTAAAAGTAGGAATGCTTATTTTGAGTGACTTTTCATAAGCTAAAGCAATAGAGTACTATACTTTTTGAGAAAAATAATGAAATTTCATACCAGGGAGGCGAATCCAAACCGGAATGATTGGTTATTCCGTCTATGGGTCAAAATCCACAGACCATTTCAGAATCTTCATTGCTCTGTTATCAATCCAGATTATCTTTCTAGCAAATAAGCGTATGTAATCTTCTTCATTGTTAATTTGAATAAGAACGTGTCTCCCATCTAATAGTCCAAATTTTCACTCTCCAACAAGGTGCATAAGTCCAAATTCTTTGCGAATGAGCTCCATTTTGGGATGACCATATAAAAATTTCTCAACCAAATTCAGAAGACAGAAGGAAGCAAGTTGAATGATATCGTCTTCTGTAAAAATGATGGCAGGTTTCTCATTCTTCCAATCAAGCTTCTTGATGTCCTCTGCCTACTCAAATGAAGGAGGAAAAGATGGCGATTTACGTGTACCTAAGACGTGAACACTAGCAAGGGTAGCAGCATACGATCTATCCGAAGCCATCCCCAAAAGAGGAAGGTGGTATGTGGGACAGCAAAGTGACAGTAGAGAAAGAGCAAATGTCGAAAAGGAAGTCGAGCAGTGGGCAATTCGTGTTAGAGGAAAGCTCGCGCCTAGACGTCTTTCACAGTACTGCGAGCAATGACAGGAGCCGCAAAAGAAGCCCACGCTTCTCGGGATGACTCACGAGATACGAGTAGCTGCGACGCGATGGCGAACAAGCGACGAAGACAAAGATGAGGAAAGACGAAATCGATGAAGGTAAAGTGAATCAGTGAATCAGTGAATCAGTGAATCCAAGGTTCGCCATAGGCGAACCCTAGCAAAACGAGAGCGAGAGCGATGAAACCATTCCAACACCAGAACTTTGTTTATTACAATTATACTACCCAAGTCTTAGATCGCAAATACCACCATATATGTACATATATATATATATATATATATATATATATAT
>NW_018164536.1:5666828-5697901 GCF_001263595.1 Phalaenopsis equestris
GACCAGGCATATATATATATAAAGCATGCTCTTCTAGTCATTTGTCAGATTGAAGATCAAACAAAGAAAAATAAAAACAGTAAGCAATGTAGATTTTAGGCAATTACAGTCAAGGCACTCGTAATAATGCTCCGGAACAAATCAACAACCCAATTTCATCCATTCATCAAATTCTCAGTAAAAAAACCAACCTCAAAAACTCAATCAATTGAGAAAGTCAAAAAATCACAGAAAGAAAGTCATTTCATAAAAAATTACCACAGGAATAACTTCAGTAAACAGAGATCGTAGAGGGGAGGAAGAGGAGAAAGCGAACCATACGTGTGAGAGGGATAGAGGTGCGAGAAAGAGTACCGAGAGTGATCCACGCTATTGAGACACGAGAGGAGAAAGCGAGAGCAATCGATTGACGCTAGGAGAGGTCGAGGGCAAATGAGACACGAGAGAGGTGAGGTCGAGGGCAACGGGGTAAAACTTAACCAAACGAATGTGGGCCACGAGATCAATCCCGCGATCGCGTTTATTAAGCAATCAAATAAGTTGTTTCCCAAAATGCAGCCCGTAACGCACGAATCAAACAAGACGGGCTCGCATTTATAAGCTGCCCCAAACGGGGCCTTAGTGTAGGCTCGCATTTTATAAGCTGCCCCAAACGGGGCCTTAGTGTTTTGAGCTGATTATTATGAACATTCTCTGTCAGCACGTGAAGGTAAGCTCAAGGCAATCAAGATTCTTTTAGACTTCGGAAAGGCATTATTGTTTTTGGTAAATACAGGGAACTAATGATTTTTTTCTCTCAAGCAATACTAAACTTTGCTAAATTAGAGTATGAACAAAAAGATAATAATTAAATTGTTTGAAACTCATGCCCACCCCACCTAAAATCTCAAATTTGTGAATTTAAAATTAATTCAACTTGGAAGAAGGTAAAACAATACCAAGTCCTCTCCTGAGCTCTGCGGCTAGACAATCAGCAATGCGTAATAGATAGTGAGCATCAGTACGGGCATATTGAATCATTTCTGCAGATAGTGGACGTTGTCTCCAGTCTTCACGCTGCATTTTATAATAAAATATAACATGAAAACACAATAAGCAGTAGATATCCGCGAAAAATAAATATAGTATAAGATTAGACAAATTAAAAATTCTATGCATTCATAAACCCATTTCGAAAAAATTCCAGAACTAGCATTTTTAATTTTTACATAAACATATCTTGTATTAGTTTTAGATAGCTTAAGTTGAGACAAAATAACATAAAACAAAAAGCTTAAGATGTTTGTTAGCAAACATTTTAAGAAATGATTCAAATAATAGAAAACAAAAAGCTTCAACAGCCATGCCCAGGCAAAATGATGTTTTTCAGCAAACATGTTTACACATGATTAAGCACCAAGCAAAAAGATAATGAAGCGCCAGAAAGCCAAAAATTGAAGCAAAACAGAACAAGGTTAGTGACTCATTACAGGAAATGTAAGCAGAATACAGAAATGCAGAAATGAAGTGAAGCAAGAAAGTATACTGTATGAAATCTGCAAGTATATTATATTTTGAACAGAGTGGAATATTAGTCTAATATTAGTCTATATATATCAACAAAGGTAGAGATATAGAAATAATGAATGATTCTGATATGAAGGAGCAGTTACATCACAATGGCAGGGAGATGCAAGGATGGATATCAGCAGCAGCTCCATGTGCAGGCCGTTCTTTGAAAGAAAGCTGTTATACCTCCTCAAAAGCAGGAATTAAGGGTGACGTGGGGGCGCCTATGCCAACGCAGAGGCGACAAGGCCCGTACGGGTGTGGCAAGTGTAACACCCAAAATTTTGAGAGGCCAGGTAAAAATTCGGCAATTTTTTAAAAGTACTCCAAATTCCGCATTCCCTGAACTTCAACCGAATTTTTTTATATAATTTTACACTTCAAATCGATCAATTCAGTATAAAATACTGTATGTGAATTATGCATGAAATGAGAGAGATAAAATTTAGAAGTTTTAAATTTAACTAAATTAATTAAACACTTTATTATTCTAATTTTTTCCTAATCCCGCCTATGCGCTATGCCCAGCTGACCTTTGCGCAGTTATACATACATGCAAGGGCTCGATTTAATCAAGCGCTGAGATGAGAGGTTGGATCACGATAAAGTGTCGCACTCCCATTCCTCTCCCTCACTTCACTCGCTCGCCTGGAGGGATTCTCACTTGGATACTGTGGCGAGGGCGAACGCAGTAGTCACGCGCACGTCAAGGAGCAGCTGGTTGTGAATTCAAGCTTCGGGGACGATATCAAAGGTATGAATCTTTTTTATTATTATTATTTTAGACATTCATTTCCTTCCTCTTGTTTATGTTTTGACGTTTGCCTCAATTTTGTGCACTTTTTCATTTTCGGTCATAGTAGTCGAGTTGCGTCGAAAGCTACAAAATTGTTTGGTGGGTTTTCGTAAAAGATTTTGGCGGGAAATCAGCGAGAATAGAAGAGTATTAGAGGAAGTGGAATAGACAGGTTTGGTGAAGGGTCGATTATGCCGAAAAACCTGTTTGAGAAGTGTGTTGGCATTTAGGTCATGTTATGAGTTTAATCACGATATGAGCTACGATTTCATGAATTTCTATGATGCTTATGATGTCCAGGCTGTTTACTCGAAACGGCGAGCTCAAGACAAGTGTGAGGAAGCTCATCGTAGGGTTGTTCTGTCAAGTCAGGTGAAATAATCTTGTGCTAACTTAAGAAAAAATTATCAATAGTTTTCCATGTGATTCTGCGTTTGACACTAATGCATTTAGAAATTCTTTCATATTGTGGATAAATTCTGCATTGAATGTATGAATGCAAGCTGATTTCTTCTTATGATACTTGTGATATTACTATGTTATGATCATACTATGAAACATAAAAGTACTTATGAAAATAATTGTTTGCAGGTATTCATTTATTATGATTCATACATACAAAATATAAAATGTCTATGAATGTTTGCTACGTGTACTATATTTTAAGATATGTCACAAGTGATGTTATTGATAGATTATTACAAGAGTGCTTGCAAGTAAGCTATGTAGGGATATGATATTCCCGACTCTTGGTGTTCAGATGAGATCGAAATTCTAGAAAACCTTGTGATCAGGCGGTGAGTTGTATAAAGAGGCTATTGATAACTGCTATGTAGGGGGCCAACATTTATCAATAGTTTCGATAGTTAATATGGTCTTTGGGGGGATGATGACCCATGATATAACAAAACATTAAAATAGTTGAGACTTATACATTTACAAGTCACATTGTTATGATGACATTGTTATAATTACATGACTATGAGCATGGTTATGACTATATGTTTATATAATAGTTATGAACTTTCTGTTTTTTTTTATATGTTCTATATAATTTTAGGATGTTGTGACTTGTGTGTAGATATAAGCTGTTTTATATGAACATGCACGTTAGTTCTTTTCTGTACCTGGTTATGACTATATGTTTTATATAACAGTTATGAACTTTCTGTTTTTTTTTATATGTTTTATATAATTTTAGGATGTTGTGACTTGTATAAGTTGTTTTATATGAACATGCACGTTAGTTCTTTTCTGTGTATAAATTTTTATTTTAGCCTTAATTATTTCGAAGAGCTCATTGTTGTTCACTCTGCGTTGCCTTTCAGGCAGGGGCAAGAAAAGGCAGGGGCAAGGAGCACCAGGGTGAGTATTCAGTGTGATTTGTGGAGCTTTTGCACTGCATAGTTTTGGAAGTTTGTGCAGCTTTTGGTTACGTACTTTAATTATGTTGGATTTAGCAGTTTTGTAGAGATATTTTAATGATATGATTTTCTACCCTTCTGAGAATGAATATGAATGATATATTAGATGCAATGTATCACGTATATTTACAAAAATTTAGTTAAACTAGTTCATCATCCATTGGGTCCTGATTCTGTAAGTCATGATAAATGCTAGTAAGAATTTAGTCTGACCAAATCGTCCGCCTCTGTCGCGCTTCAACCGACCCTTAAAGGGGTGCTGGTTGAGGTGTGATAGCAAGTTGTATCAGAACATTTTTATTGAATCAAAAGGAAAGGTGAAAGTGTGTTGGATTTTGAAGAAGTAAGAATGAGATCAAATATGATTTGATTTATACAGAACTATAGGTTAATGAATCTGGGGTGGGCAACTCAAATGACTTAAGATATCATGCATCCATGATAAAGTTATTATATCATATATTGCATTCGAATGAGAAGTTGAACAAATACATATGAATATGCTCAAAGGAGAATTAAAAAATACTGAGAGCTGCTCTCTTAGGCCAAGTGCAGAGCATTTAGTAAGATCTGAAGATATATTGAACAAAAATGAAAATCAGAACAAGACAAATGGGAAATCAAAGCAACAAAGTTACATGTCATCATTCAACTGATATCACATGTTGTTGATAAAGTGACTGTCATTGAAGGAACCTTCACTAGGACAGGGCTCGAATATGAAACTAGGGTAGAAGTGGATCAACACTTGAAGATATTTCAGACATTAACACCACCTACATTCAAGGGTGTCAGTGAACCTACAATTCCTGAAAATTGGCTACTTAAAATCTGAAAAAATTATGGATGGTATGATTTGTCCAAAAAATAGAAGAGTAATGCTAGCCATGAAGCAAGACAAAAAAATAGTGGCAGGAGCTGCATAGAGAAAAATTTTAGCCGACACCTCTTCCACAAATTCGGTGGAATGAGTTTGTCAAAGTCTTTAAAGATTGATGTATTTTGCCTTCAGCCAAATTAACGTTGAAAGACAAATTCTTCAATCTAACTCAGGGTTCCGAGACAGTTATACAATATGAGGCAAAATTTACTTCTCTATCCAGAAATGCACCTCATTATGTCAGTACACAAGATGAAAAATACACAAATTTCTATGTGGTCTCAAAAACTAGTTGAGGTTGACTTTGGCATCATTCGAAATCAATGATTTCTCTATGCTAATTGAAAAGGCCAGAAAAATTAAAAATGAGCTGAATTTTTCAGTCAGCGGTAGCAACCTCAGGTAAGTAAGCAAAAAGATTTTGGCAAAGGAAAATACTTTCAAAGTAAGAAAATTAAATCAGAAAGTAAGCAGAAATAACCTCAAATAGAAAAGCCAATTTGTGAAAAGTTCTAAAGAAGTTATTTTGGGCGGTGTTTGTTGGGTTCAAGAAAGTGCAACAAATATAGACAGTCAGGACATCTTCAAATGAATTGTTTACAAGAAAAGATGAGATAAAACAGGACACAGATAATTCAAGAATAAAGACAGCCCAGAAAATTTTTGGAAGACAGCCAGTCCAGCAAAATTCAATTTCTATGAAAGCCTTCAATGCAAGAAAAGGGTGAAACTTCGAAGCGCAGAACTAAGGAATCGGTAAAAACCCAATTTTTTTTGCAATTACACCTTAGGAAGCCAAAGAATCTTAAGTTGTTACATGTATGTTTCTAATTCAAGCTCAGTCTGACATTATTTTATTCGATTCAAATGTATCACATTATTTTATTTTTGATGAGTTTGTTGTCAGTTTCCATGTTTATATTATGCATTTTACTCTTGTTTGTGTGTTATAATGCATTTGAGAAGTGTTCTTTATACAAATAGACAATATCGTACATGTTAATATTGATCACAAGAAGCTGCAAGCATAGTTGAATGTAATACCAATTTAGACTTTCGATGTTATATTGGGGATGGATTAGTTGATAAAGCAATTTGCTATAATTGAATGCTGGAAAAGGCGAGGTAAACTCAGATTGTCTGGTGAAAGCGATTATATATCTTATATGATTGAAATGCACATTCTTCCTTGATTAGTACAGTGAAATTTGGAAAATATTTAAAAAGTGATGAACTAGTATTTCTGATCAAATTAGAGGCGTTGAATAAAGATGTGCTTGAATTGCAAAACATTCCGGTTGTTGCCGAGTTTTCCGGTCGTTGCCGAGTTTTCTAATATATTTTCTGAAGAATTGTCAAGGTCGCTACCAGAAAGAGAAGTTTAGTTTGGCATTGATGTGTATTCAGGGACACCTTCAATTTTCAAGTCTTCGTATAGGATGGCTCCGAAGAAATTACAAGAATTAAAATGTTAATTGTAGGAACTAATAGATAAAGATTTTATTAGGCCAAATAATTCACCTTAGAGTGCTCCAACATTTTTCATCAAGAAGAAAGACAGATCGATGCGACTATATATTGATTACAGAGAACTGGACAATGTAGCAATAAAAAACAAATATCATTTACCCATGATTGATGATCTATTTGATCAATTAAAAGGTGCTACTGTATTTTTTTGAATTGATATGAGATTGGGATATCGTCAGGTCAAAGTCAAAAAGGCAAATATAACTAAAACAGATTTTAGGACCAGGTATGACTATTATGAATTCTTTGTTATGTTATTTAGTTTAACTAATGCTCCTGTTGCATTTATGAATTTGATGAATAGAATTTTCAAGCCTCATGTAAATTAGTTTGTGATTATTTTTATTGAAGATATTTTGATATATTCAAAATCTAACGACGATCATGCTAAGCATCTGATTGTTGATGCAGAATTAATTACATGCAAAATTGCCAAAATGTGAATTTTGGCTGTGAAGCATTGCATTTTTGAGACATATTATTAGCACCCAAGGAATCGCAACAGATCCTCGGAAGGTGAAGCCAATTATGGAATGGCCTACTCTAAAGAATGTTTCTAAGGTACACTATTTTTTTGGTTTGGCTGGATATTATAGAAGATTCGTAAAAAGTTTTTCACAGATAGCTATGCCTTTGTCCAAGCTTATGAGAAAAGACGTCCAATTTAAGTAGTTTTCAAGATTTGAAGAAATATTTGACTACTACTCCAGTGTTAGCAGTTTCTTCAAGTATTGAAGGGTTCCAAATTTACAATGACGCATCGTTGCGAGGCTTGAGTTGCATTCTAATGTAGAATACAAAAAGTGATAGTTTAAGAATCTAGACAGTTGAAGCAGCATAAAAGAAACTATAAGATGCATGAGCTGAAGCTAGCAGTCGTAGTGTTTGCTTTCAGAAGTTGGAGACATTACTTGTATGATGTGGCATTTCAAGTCTTTGCTAATCATCAGAGTCTAAAATACATTTTCACATAAAAAATGTGAATTTGAGACAACGAAGATGGTTAGACCTGATCAAAGACTATGACTTGAATATACAATATTGTCCTGGCTGAGCAATTGTGGTTGTTGATGCTTTGAGCAATAAATTCACAAGTAGTACAAGTTGGATTATTACTCAAGAGCTACAGATGATTAAAGAATTTGAAGCCTTGCAATTGGAAATCAGAATATCAAATGATATGGGATATTTACATCAGCTGAGAGTGCAACCAACTTTGATAGATAGAAGTAAGGCAACTCAGAAAGTTAACAGTAAATATCTGAAACTACTAAGTCAACTTCAATCAGAAAAGATGTTAGATATGATAGTTGATGAAACTTTGATAGATAGAAGTAAGGCAACTCAGAAACTTAACCGTAAATATCTGAAACTACTAAGTCAATTTCAATCAGAAAAGATGTTAGATATGATAGTTGATGAATATGGTATTATCAAAGATAATCTTCAGTTATGGGTACCTATTGATTCTAATTTGAAACATGAAATGTTAGATGAAACTCATCGTTCAAACTACACAATTCATCAAGACAACACAAAATATACAAGAAATTGAAATTAGAATTGTGGTGACCCAGTGTGAAGAAAAATAATGTTAAATATGTATCTCAATGTCAAACTTTTCAGATCATTACCAATCAGGAAAGATGTTAGATATGTCATACTTATTGAATATGTATCTCAATAGTCGAGCATCCAAGACTCAGCAAATTGCTACAATCATTACCAATACCTTAATGAAAATTAAAAAAAATTACTATGGATTTTGTTATAAGATTTCCTCGATTCGAGCAAGGTCATGACAGTATTTAGGTCATTGATAGGCTAACAAAATCACGTAACTATTTGCCAATCAAGCACACAGATTGATATCGGAGAAAAACCAAAACAACTCAAAATTACAACTATTGTTACAAAATGCCACAAGGTTACAATGAAAACTGTTCAACAGGAAATAACATAGCACAGGTAAAGAGTAAATAACAATAAAAACTGCTTAAATTAAGGAAAAGGCAATAACATAAAACAAAAATAGCCCTATGTGACGAGTACAACAAGGCAAGCATAGAACAGCAGCGAGGAAAAGGCGGCAAGGCTGGTGGCTGTTGGGAGGAGTCGGACAGGCGGCTTTAAGGTGTTGGAGAGGACCGGTGGCTTATTGGAAAGGAACCAGAGAACCAGCAAGGCTGGCAAGCTGCTAGGAGGGTCGGCTAGAAAGGAACCAGAAGGACAGCAAGGCTGGCAAGCTGCTAGGAGGGTCGGCTAGAGGCAGGGAGGAGCTGGAAAGGCTGTATGAAGGAGGTCGATGAGAAAGAGGGCAGTTGGAAAGAGTCTTGAGTAGGATGTCAATTTGGGTCAGCGGGTCGAATTCAGGTCCGACCCAAATAAGGTCAACATGAACCAATCCCAAATAATAAACGGGTTCGAAAACTAAAACTTGAACCCGCTAACCCGACCCAAAATATGGTGCTTATTCGGGTCATGTTTGGGTTTTGGGTTCAACCTAAACCCGACTCGAATAATAAACAAGTCAAATTTCCCGATTTGAACCCAACTCGAAAATCATTCGGGTCAACCCTAACTAGGATTTTTCGAGTCAAGTTCAAGTTGTGTTAGTGTGTTGGGTCAATTTTTGACACTAGTCCTAAGGGAAAGATTTGGGCTAGCAGCATTGGAAGAGGCTATGGTGGCTGGACGAGAGCAAGAAGGTGGTTGACAACAGTGGAAGAGGGGGTTGTAGTGGTTGGATTCAAAAATGGCAGCAGAGAAACGAAAGTATGGTAATATAAATGTCTTGTCGGGGTCGAGCTACAGCCGGAACACCACTCGGACTCTTGAAGATGGTCACCACCTAAAATGAGGGACGGCCAGAGCACTTCTTCTCCTTCGAATACAATACTTGAAGGGAGCAACGTCGGCAGCGGTAATCTGAATTTAGAAATCACTTAACTCCAAAAACTGAGAAAATCCAAGCATACCACCTCTTATTTATAATGAGGCTTAAGATTTATTTTAGCTAATGTTGTAAAATAAGGAAACGAATAAAAAAGATAAGAATTCATAACTTAGACAATGTTTATAATAGGAAGAATTTAGAATAGGAAACGAATAAAAAAGATAAGAATTCATAATTTAGACAATGTTTATAATAGGAAGAATTTAGAATAGGCAAAAACTAATAAAATTAACTGGCAAGTGCTAGGAAGGAAAGATGGGAAAAGGAAAGAGGGAATAGGAGGAAAAGCAAAGGGAAAGAATGGACGACAACCCTCCCCCCCCCTTTTGAGAACCAGCTACTTAGCCGAGAATCGGCGAGCAACCATAGCCCCGTGTCAGTCTCCTGGGATTGTGGGAGCTTTGACCTCGATCGTCTAAGCTTCTGGTTCCTTGTCTTTAATCCTGACAGTACTTGGGTGTCATTGTAGATTGTACTATCTCTTAAAGCTCTTGTGAGCGTACCTCTATCTCGGTCCAACCTCCCGGGACTGAAATTTCTCGCACGGTGGAGACCATAATGTAAAGAATAGTCTGTCACTAAAACTGGTCCCGCTACTCTATCGGTAAGGGCTCCTGTGTCCCCGAGCTCTACCAAAGGAAGTAGAAAGATGTGTTTGTCGTTCTTGGTGAAGGAATATGTGTTTTTGAATCAATCATATTGAATCTTCCGGTCAAACTGCCACGATAGCATAAGGGGGCAGATATCCATAGGGGCCACATCACACCATACCTGATCCTGCAACTAACTCCCTGTCGAAAACTCTACAAGGCATTACCGGTCAATGTTGATCCTGCTTTCCTTTTTCGACCACATCAGTAATATGACTGGGAATGTCTGTGAGTCTTGAGCCCCAATTTCTCCACCATCTGTGTCAATGCCAAATTCGTATTGCTTCCTCCGTCGATGATGAGATGACATACCTTCCCGTTTATAGTGCAACAGGTGCAGAAACATTGTAACAAAGCCACTGAGAATCCCTTGTATGCATATCAGTTTGTAGGAACCTTCGAATAACAAGTCTCACTTTCATATGAGGGAAGATGATGTATCTCACTCTGGTCCTCAGTTGTCTGATATAACTCAGGTCGTCGGGGAGCTGGAGGCTATGTGCCCAAATCCATGGCATCTGAAACATTTTCTAGCGAGTATTGTAGCCAGCTTCTTCTCACTGGGGATGGATTTATCCGTATCTGAACATATTTTCTCAACTCCTTGCGGCGAGCTCCGGCCGGTGTCTCCAACTATGGATGATTGTATGATTGGTGGTGGCTTTCGGCTCTGCTTCTGTTGTTTTTCCACGTTCAATGCTAGTGTATGAACATCCCCAAACATCCAGTACGACTGTACCTGCACCACATTGTCAATACTAGGCTTCAAGCCCCCAAGATATCTGGCTATTGTACTCTCATCTGGCTCTACTAGTGGTGGCTTTCGGCTCTGCTTCTGCTGTCTTTCCATGTTCAGTGCTAGTGTATGAACATCCCCAAACATCTAGTACGGCTGTAGCTGCACCACATTGTCAATACTAGGCTTCAAGCCCCCAAGATATCTAGCTATTGTATTCTCATCTGGCTCTGCTAGATTGCATTTCAGCTATAAATGGTCGAACTGAGCAGTAAACTCCAATGAAAGGTTCCTCTGTTGCAGATTGTGGCATTTCAGAAACATATCCAGACAATAATGAGAGGAAAGATATTTCTTCTCCATGGTTTTCTTCATTTTCTCCAACCTAGTAATATTATTGCTACCTTCTCACCTCCTCTCTCGTTGTGCATTCTCCCACCATAGGGAGGCACTTTTCTTCAATTTGATCAGAGCTAATTTGAGCGCCTCTCTTCGAACACCTCTTTGTATTTGAAGATGCACTCAACTGCCTGTAATCATTCAATGAATTCATCTGGATCCATGTCCCCCCTCAAAATCGAGCAAATCTACCCTAATTTTGTGGTTCGGTGTCCTTTAAATGATATTTATTCTTAAAAAGTTTTCGTGTGGGAGGGATGCAGGTATCCGTCTCTAGGCCTCCTCTGATACTGGATTTCAAAACGATGTGATATGACTTCTTCATCGCTGAAATTATACCAATGGAAGGGATTCAAATGCTCCTCTCTCCCCGCTTCGACTCTCCAGGTCTTGATCGAAGGTAACTTCTCTTGTGTCATTTCTTCAATCTCTGCAAATCTCTGTTGGAGGAAACGAAGCTCTCGTCGTATCTCTTCCAAAGTAGGTTCGGGCATATTTCTTCTTGGAGGCATGATTGAAGGTTTGGGATCTACGGAAAAAAAATAGAAAAGGGAAACGACGGAGAAGAATGACAAGTCGAGAAAAGAGAAAAAAAAAAAGCTGTTGTGTTAGCTCAGGTAGGAACGAATGTTAGGACCCCTAGGATAAGACTAGGGATGGGCTAGCTCTGTAATCAAATGATACCGATAGAAAACCCAAACCACGACTCAAAATTGCAACTATTATTACGAGAAGCCACAAGATTACAGTGACGGCTCTTCAATAAGAATAACATAGCACAGGTATGAGAAAAGAGAAAAAAAAAAGTTGCTGTGTTAGCTCAGGTAGGGACGAATGTTAGAACCCCTAGGATAAGACTAGGGTTGGGCTAGCTCTGTAATCAAATGATATCGATAGAAAACCCAAACCACGACTCAAAATTGCAACTATTATTACGAGAAGCCACAAGATTACAGTGACGGCTCTTCAATAAGAATAACATAGCACAGGTAAACAGTAAAGGACAATGGGAACTGTTGAAATTAAGGAAAAGGCAATAACATAAAATAGAAACAACCCTCTGCGATGGGTACGACAGAGCGAGGATGGATCAGCAGTGTTGGCAGCCACGGGGAAAAGGCTAGGAAGGTTGGTGGGTGTTGGGAGGAGTCGGACGGGTGGCTTGAAGGGGTTGGAGAGGACGGGCAACCAGTTGGAAAGGAACCGGAGGAGGCAGTAAGGCTGTCAGGCTGCTGGGAGGGTCGTCTAGCGGTAGGGAGGAGTTGGAAGGGTTGTTGGTAGGTGGTCGATGAGGAAGACAGTAGGTGTAAGGAGTCCTGAGAGGAGCAGGGCTGGCAGCAGTAGAAGAGGGGCTGTGGTGGCTTGACGGGAGCAGGAAGGTGACTGGAAACAGTGAAAGAGGGGTTGTGATTGTTGGATTCTGAAATGGCAGCAGGGAAAACAAAGTATGGTAAAATAAATGTCTTGTTGGGGTCGAATTACAGTCGAAGCACCATTCGAACCTTAGAGACGATCACCACTACCACCTAAAACGAGGGGCAACTGGAGCACTTCCTCACCTTCAAATACAACCTTTGAAGGGAACAATGTCGGGGGCGGAAATCTGGACTTAGAAATAACTTGAGTGAAAAAATTGAGAAACTCCAAGCATACCACCTCTTATTTATAATGAGACTTAGAATTTATTTTATGCAATGTTTTAAAATAAGGAAGGGAATAAAAATAATAAGACACCACCTAAAACGAGGGGCAATTGGAGCACTTCCTCACCTTCAAATACAACCCTTCAAGGGAACAACGTCGGGGGCGGAAATCTGGATTTAGAAATCACTTGAGTGAAAAAATTGAGAAACTCAAAGCATACCACCTCTTATTTATAATGAGACTTAGAATTTATTTTATGCAATGTTTTAAAATAAGGAAGGGAATAAAAATAATAAGAATTTATAATTTAGGCAATGTTTATAATAGCAAGAATTCAGAATAAGCAAAGACTGATAAAAATAATAGAAATTCAAAATTGACAAGTGCTGAAAAGGAAAGATGGAGAAAGGAAAGAAAGAATAGAAGAAAAGGGAAAATAAGGGGGAGAAAGGGCGGCAGCCCCCATTGAAGGCCAACTGATCCAGCCAAGCTAGACCGAGAACAGGTCAGCCTCTGTAGCCCCATGTCACAGATTCAGTTGAAAAGCTAGCCAAAATGAATGGCAAAGAAATTACCATATTGCACGTTGTTCTAAAAATCAGAAGGAAAGATGGAGAAAGGAAAGGGAGAATAGAAGCAAAGGGAAAAGAAGGGGAAGAAAGGCGGCAGCCCCCATTGAAGGCCAACCGATCCAACCAAGCTAGACCGAGAACAGGTCAGCCTCTGTAGCCCCATGTCACAGATTCAGTTGAAAAGCTAGCCAAAATGAATGGCAAAGAAATTACCATATTGCACGTTGTTCTAAAAATCATCATTTTTTACAGGGATGAAAGATTTACGTCAAGGTTGTAGAAAGGCATTCAGCAAGGATTGGGTGCACAGTTGCATTTCAACACAGCATTTCATCCACAAACCGACATGCAATCAAAAAGAACAATTCAAATATTTTAAGATTTGTTGCGGCTTTATGTTCTCGACTTTTTAGGTTGTTAGGAAGGTCACATTCCAATGATCGAATTTGACTACAACAATGGCTATCAATTTAATATCAAAATGACTCTTTATAAAGCACTATATGACAAGAAATATAGAACTTCATTGAGTTGAGTTGAAGTGAGTGTACTTCAAATGTTAGGTCCTGATTTAGTTGATGAAGCTACAGAGAAAATCAGATTAATCAGAGAATCAATAACAAAAATATTACGACACAAAGCACAAAGCAATTGAATTTAAAATTAGAGGTTTCATATTTTTTAAAGTCAAGCCAATGAAATGCACAGTTAGCTTTGGTCAGGGAAGCAAGTTTGGTCTCAATTACATCGATCATTTTGAAATTATAAAAATGATTGATTTTATTGCTTATAGGCTAGCGCTACATGTGGACATGTTAGTTATTCAACATGTGCTTCATATTTCAATGTGGAGGAAATGGGTTTTAAATTCAGACCAAAGGATTTCACCTGAAGACATAGAAATACAGAAAAATTAAATTTGCATTGAAGAGCCTGATAGCATTATAGAAATTAATATTAAGAATAGGAGAAACAAACAGATTCCTTTTGTCAAGATAAAGTGAAGCAATGACCTAAAAAGAAGCTACATGGGAAAAAGAAACAATGCGACAAAAATATCCCTCTATTCAAGTAAAGTCAGAAATTTCAAGGACGAAAATTTTACAAGGGAGAGCTACAGCACCCAAAATTTCGAGAAATCAGGTAAAGTTTCCCATTTTTTTAAAATTACCACAAATTTCGCATCCCACCAAATTCAACCAATTATTTTTATAAAATTTTATGCTTCAAATCGATCAATTTGATAAAAAAATGTTGTATGTGAATTATGAAAGAAATTACACAAAATTTGAAAGTTTAAGTTTAATTAAATTAACTAAACACATATTTATCCTAATCTTTCCTTAATCACGCCTATGAACTATAGCCAGCCGACCTTTGCACGCTTCTAAGCACATGCAAGGGCTCGATTAAATCAAGCAGCTGAGATGGGAGGTAGGATCCCGATAAAGTGTCGCACTCCCATTCCTCTCCCTCACTTCACTCGCTCTCCTAGAGGATTCCCACTCAGGTACTGTAGCAAGGGGACAACACAGTAGTCGCGCGCATCAGAGAGCCATGGGATGCATATTCAAGCTTCAAGGGTGAAATCAAAGTAGGAATCTTTTTTTTATTATTCTAGACATTCATTTCCTTCCCTGTGTTTCTATTTTGACCTTTGTCTCAATTTTGTGCACTTTTTCGTCTCTGGTCGTCATAGCGGATACGAACTTGTGTAGGAAGCTATGAAATTGGTTGGTGGGCTCATGTAAAGTATTTCGGCAAAAAATCATCGAGAAGAGGAAAGGATTAAGGGTTTAAAAGGAAGGGGGAAGTAAAATAGGCAAGTTTGGTTAATGATTGGTTATGCCGAGAATCTCATTTGAGATGTGTTAGCATTTAGGTCATGACATGAGTTTAATCACAATATGAGCTAAAATTTCATGAATTTCTACGATTCTCATGATGTCGAGGTTGTTTACTCAATGCGGCGAGCTTAAGCTGAGCGTGGGGAAACTTGTCATAAGACTGCTCCGTTAAGTCGGGTGAAATAATATCGTGTTAACTTAAGAAAAATAATTTTTTATAGATTTTCATGTGATTCTACATTTGACACTGATGCATTTAGAAATTCCTACATGTTGTGGATGGATACATGCATTGAATATATGAATGTAAACTGATTTCTTTTTATAATAACTGTGATGTTATGTTATGATTGTGTTATGATACATATGAATATGCTTATAAAATTAATTGTCTATAGATATTCATTTATTATGATTCATATATAGAATATATGAAATGTCTATGAATGTTTTTAATTTGTATTATACTTTAAGAAATATCAAAAGTGATGTTATGGGTTGAGTATTACATAAGCGCTTACAAGTATGCTATGCAGGGATTTGGTATGACTCCTGACGTTCAGATGGCATCGAAATTCTGAAAACTATTGTGATCAGGTGGTGACAAAATGTAAGAAACTATTAATATTAAGGGAAGCAATTGATAATTGTTATATTGGGGAGCCAACCATTATCAATAATTAATATGACCTTTAAGTAAGGGTGATGACCTATGATATGATACGACATGAAAATAGTTGAGTCATATGCATTTATAATTGACATTGTTATGCTATGGTGACATTGCTATGATTTATTACTATGTACAAGCTAATGATTACATGCTTATAACTATACATGTTTTATATAGCAGTCATGGTTTTCTATGCTACCTACTTTTTTCATGTTATATATGATTACAGCACATTGTGACTTGTGAGTAGACATATATAGTTTTATATGAGCATACATGTTTCTTTTCCGTATATAAAATAATAGTTTAACATTGATTATTTTGCTGAATTCGTTGTTCTCACTCTATCTTTGTCTTTCAAGAAAGAAAAATGATCACCAAGTTGAGTAGCTATGTGTGATTTGTATAGCTTTTGCATTGTATAGTTCTAAGAGCTTTACAGCTTTTGATTATGTATTTTTATTATGTTGAATTTAACAGCTCTATATAGATACATACTTTGATGATAAGATTTTATATACTTCCGAGTATGAATATGAATGAATTATGAAATGCAATGTGTTACGTCTAAATTTCGAGAAATCAAGTTCGACAAATTCTAAAAATACCACAAATTTCGCACATCTTAGAATTTGCTTGAAGATTATAAAATTCTACACATAAAATCGAGCAAATTGATATAAAGTACAATATATGAATTAAAAATGGAGTGATAACTATAAAATATTGAAGTTATAAGAATAATTACCTTAAATAAACCTTAACTGCCCAAATTAATTTTAATCCTAAACCTTAGCTATTGTGGCTAACCGACCTATCAAGCGATAAGTATCACTAGTGTCGGTTGAAAGGCTTCCAGAGTTTCAAAATCCTCCCCTTTCTCCCGATTTTCTCTCACAGTTCTCCCTCTCCCTCACAGCAGCTCTCGAGAGTGGCTCGGCTGAAAATTGCGACCCTTGCTACAATGCAAGAGGCACGAACAAGCGACCGAGCAGCGCAGAGGGCAGTCGCAGCCTGCAATTTGAAGCTTTGGGGTGAAATCTAAGGGTAAGAGTCCCTCTCACATCAACTGATACTTTCATTTCTTTCCTCACACTTCCGTTTTGACTTTTGCTTCGTTTTTCATGCAAATAGCATTTCTAGTAGCCTTCGAGGCGTCGATTATGTCGGAAGCGTCGAAAGTCTTCTGTGAGCTTCCGTAAAAGTTCCAGCACAAATCAGCATAAAGGTGTGGTTGGAGGTGATAAAAAAGAAAATTAGGCGATTTCAGACGGATTTGTTATGCCGAGAAGTCTATTTGAGGTATGTTTTAGCATTTAATGCTTATTTTTGGGTTAATGCATGTTTTGAGTCAAAGTTTTATGAAATCGTATGTTGTCTACAAGCCCTAGGGCATCTATATGAAGCGACAAGCTCGAGACGAGCATGTGTGCACTCGTCGTAGGGTTGTTTCGTCAAGTTAGATGAAATAATCTCGTACAAATTTAAGAAAAATAATATTCTATTAATTTTCATCTTATTTTTATTTTGACACGAAAGCATTTAGAACTTCCTGCATATTATAAATGGATACATGCAATTGGAAGTATGAATGCAGGTTTAATACTGTTATGTAATTCTATAACATAAGTTCATAGGGTCTCATAATGCCCACAGAATTTTCTTACAATATATGTAATTCTAAGATCAGGCTAGGTTTACTTTTCTTACAATATATGTAATTCTAAGATCAGGCTATGGTACATATGACTATGCATATAATATCAATTTTTTGCATGTATTCATTGGTTCTGCTTCATGTATATATCTATAATATAAGTAATGTTTGATAAATGCTTGATGTAAGAGTGATAATTTAGATGTCACGAGTAATGCTATGAGTAGACAATTAAATGAGTGTTTGCAAGTACATTATACAGAAATGTAATATTCCCGACTCTTGATATTATACGGGGACAAAACTATGAGAATCATTGGGATTAGGCGGTAATAGAACGTTAGAGAACTATGGGCATTATGAGACTCGATAACTGCTATTTTGGGGGAAGCCCAACATTTATCAATAGTTTATATGGCTTTTGGGGTAGGGTGACGACCTATGATGAAAAGACATAAAAATAGGTGAACCCTGTACATTAAACAAGTAATATTATTATGATATGACATTTATGAAATGACATTGCTATGATATATTATAAATATGCTTATGAGCATATTTTTTATTATATTTATAATTTCATGCTTACGACCTACATGTTACACTGCAGTCCTGATTTCTGTACCTGCTCTTTTTTTCATGTACTATATTATAATAGTATGATTTGTGTGTAGAAATGTATAATTTTATACAAGTATGCACATTATTTTTTTTTCATGTATAAAATCTTATATTAGCCCTGATTATTTCTCTGAATATATTGTTGTCCATTCTTCATTGTTACCTTCCAAGTAGGGGCAAAGAGCACCGGGGCGAGTAGTCAGGTGTGTCTCTGTACAACTTTTGCACGATAGTTTTGGAAGCTTTGTACATATGTTTTGGGTACATATTTTTACTATATTGAATTTAGCAACTCTGTGTGATTTTTATATTTTATATCATCTGATTTTCATGCTTCTGAGTATGTATGTGAATGAATTATAAAATGTAATGTATCATGTATATTGCGGCAATCTAGTTAAACTAATTCATAACTTATTGGATCATGATTATACAAGTCAGGACGAGTGTTGGTAAGAATTAATTTGATCAAATTGTCAGCCTTTGTTACACCATGAGTGACCCTATCAAGGGGTTAGTTGGGGTGTGACACAATGTATCACGAATATTTATGGCAATTTAGTAAGACTAGTTCATCAACCACTGGGTCTTAATTCTGCAAATCATGACCAGTGTTGGTAAGAATTTAGTCTGATTGAAATTTTCGCCTCTGTCACACCTCAGCCTGCCCTTCAAAGGTGGGGCCAATTGAGGTGAATAGCAAGGGCCACACGCGACCGACACGATCTAGGTGGGAGAGATTCGAGTGATCCTTCATTGCACATGGTTCCCTCCTATTTGGAGTGGGGTTCACTCCTCTTTACCTTAAGACTATATATATGTTATTTGTTGTGTTTAGGTAAAGCTTATGCTTCAGATTTCTGTTGTCAGCATCTTTCTCCCCTATTAGGGTTGTATCTGATGATAGGTAGTGCTCAGGTTGTATGCTGCTCCAATGTGGTGATTATTTCAATTAGTATAAAAAATATTATTAATATTTAGTTATGCGTTCAATTTAACATAAAAATTCTACCAAAAACAAACCCTCACCTTCCTTTATAAGCTCGGTTCAGCCTATATCAATCTGCTCAAAAATTACATTCATGTTATTTGGCTCGACTAGATCGTCCCCGCAAACAAAGCCCTCTTCTCATATCTTCGCACAAGAGCTGCATGAGACTCCGCCTCTCTTCCCTTTGCACACAAGTCTCTCTTCTTCATGGAAAACCCTACCACTCAACTTGGCTTCAGCTCCTGAGCGCAATCGCCTCTCCCGAGACCGGCGGCTCATAGTATGTAACATGCACAACTACACCGCTTCATTCGACAACTCTAGCACACGAGACCACTCAGTATCCCGCACACGATACCCCTATTTCTCTTCCTCACCACGCACAATGGCTCCCAACTCCTTCCCGCAACGAGACACTTGCAAGCGACGCCACACTCACACTCTGCTTCCTTGCATGTGTCAATGTCCACTGCTTACAATATCCTTCCCACACACAATTGATCCTCACTTGAACAGATTAAGCCCTCAATCCTCCCTCACCTTCGACTCTTGTTATTGCTTCTAATTTCCTTTGGTTTGGGAGAGAGAGACGTTTGTCTCCCAAGTAAACTATCGGGACAGTTATTCCGAACCAACCTAAAAATTAAAATTTTTTTTTTCAATACAATATTACATACATTCTAAAGAAATAATAAATAATCAAATTACCCATGATAATTAAAATAGACTACAAATAAAAAAGTAATAAAAATTGAAATATAATAATAACTCAACCAAATAACTAAAACATGACACATTCCATGTTCTTCCTGCATTACTCTTCTAAAACCCTAGAAAGCAAGAAAGAACTCCGCATAGAAAACTAAAAGAGGAGGAAGTATTTTGCGTTCATAACCAGGGGAGATCAAAGTATGCCGCTTGAATCAACAGAGAAAGAAACAATGAAACATCGATGGCTTCATCAAATAAATCATTCCTCAATCAAAGAGTTATTTTTACACAGGCCATTGGATCTCTATTTAAAGAAGATCCTGCATGGTAAGACCAATAATTAACGTATCCTAACCAAAGACAAAAGAGCCTATTGCTCATGGATATTAAGAAAAACCTAAACTAAAATAATAATAATAATATTAATAATAATAATACTAAAAATAATAATATAATGAAAATTTAACGAAAATACTATGACATGACATGCATATTGGAGCAATCAAGTAATTTTTTCCATAAGTTGCATGAACCTAGAAGGTTAGAATTGCAACAAAGACAAAAGTAGTTGTGCGGAAATGAATCTTTGTAGTAATATTATTCCGCTTTGCAATATTTGGAAAAAAAACAAGAGAAAAGAAACATGGGGAGAAGCTGACAACTAGAGAATCTGTTCCTGTACTCAGAAGATGATTACAAAAATAACATACCCATGCTACAGGATGAATCTCGCAATCTAAGAAATTAAATATCTAACAATGTACACAAAATTTTTATTTTAAAATTTCCAAAATTAAATGAATAAATATGCAAACCTGTAAAGATTTGTCAGTTAGCACATCACAATATGTCTCGAGTAAGAAAGCTAATGATTTCTGTGGTTTTGACAGAACCTCACATGCCTGCTAGAAGAAATTACCGATAAGCTAACACTGATTATAAATAAATTGCATAGTTTCTAAACAAGGTCAAATTATCTAAAAAGAGCATATGGACGAATAGAAAATAGTGAAGGATCTTGTGCACAGTTTCATATAATATATTAGAATCTGCTTGCACAGTTTCATATTGAACCTTACTAAAATAAACTGTAAACCTATGTTATCGCATAAACCTGTATGGAACAATTATCCAGCTGCATATTTTCCCACGTCAAGAGATACAAGTCAAATATCAGTGGCCGGTTGTGATGTCCAAATGTGGATGCAAATGACATTAAAACAGTGCGCAATTTATATATTAGCAAAGGGCAATTGTGCATAGCATAACGCCCATAGCGCCTACAATTTTTATTGCTCAGATTTAATATTCAAAATTAATATTAAAATTGATTCATTTACTTTTTTATTAGTTATAGTTTCTTTCTATTATACGTCTTTTGAGTTGCTTCAAGAGCTCTCAAGCACGCCTCTTATGCATTGAGTAGTCTTCCATGTATGGACTCATTTTCACTTATCATATAAGAAATTTAATCGTAGCATATGAGCAGAAACTCATATTTATGATTAATGCCTAAAAAATGAATTGAAGAACTTTAAAGATCCCATGACTGACAATTGACTCAATGAAAAACTAAAAGGGAATAAATTGACACAACATGAGCTAGAGCATAAATATGTGTAATACAGATGAGCTTTTATAGGCTTCAGCTTTCCCTTGCATACATGAGAATTGCATTTAATCTATAAACAACCAAAATCCAAGCCCTAGAAACAACAACAAGCCTTTATCCCACTAATATGAATCATTTTTGTCCATTGCGTCCTACTGAATGGCATATTTTCGTTGAATTCTAATAAATTAAGATCATTTTTATACAATATGCCCAAGTTTTTCAATGTCTACCCCTGCCTTTCTTAACATAAGTCGAATCTAAAACATCTACACTCCTAACCGTATCATCAGATGGTCGACGTTTGTTGCTTGAAATCCAAGACCTAGAACCACATTAATTAATTATGAAATTTTATGGCAGTCGGAGAAAGTTATTGCTGCTTCAAAATCACATTATTAAGCTTTATGGCATGAACCAACTATAGTTGCAACTAATCCAAACTTTTAAATATTCACATAAAATAAGGAAAATTTTCCAAAAGCCAAAAAGTAAGACTTTAGGTGACAGGGAAAATCAAATGCATCTTTCATGGGTTGCAAATGCTACACGTTAATTTCCAAAAGCCAAAAAGTAAGAATGCATCTTTCATGGGTTGCAAATGCTACACGTTACATCATGAGATATCTTCTTCTGAAGTAGAATAAAAGTAATATTATTTGTGAAATGAAATAAAGATGAAAGACAATGCAATAAAGTAATAAATTGGAGCATGATTAGAGAAATAATGATCACCTTTGATGTATCAAACATGTTCACAACATATATATGGAAGTCCCTCTGAAGCCAGAGGACGTCACTATCAGCACCATGGAATACCTACAGAATAAACAATTTCCTCACATTCCAAAAATATATTTTAAAATAAGATGAAGCATGGTTGTAATAAATTTAAAAAAGGGGATTAAATACACGGCACCAAAAACATTGCTATTTACAAATCAACCCTTTTTCATCCATTTTTCAAATTCTCACTCAAATATCAAAGGTCATGATACAACCCCAACCCACATTTTATTTTTATCAAATTCACAATGATTTGATCATGGCACGCATAAATGCATCCATTCATCGTTTAAAAAATCACCTAGATGCCTGATTTGTAAATAGCAATGTTTCTTGTGCTCTGTATGTAATTATTTCCTTAAAAAAAAAAGCATGCTGCTATGCAAATTAAAGCACAAAGATCGAAATGCTAGTTAAATTTTTATGCCAATCATTTCTTAACTATGACAAGCAAAAACTTGTTGAGTCGTTTGCAATTATCTGCTGTATCGGAAAATCTAAGAATATGAGCACAATGAATGGAAAGAAAATGGTATTCTTACAAATTACAGGCGTGCAGAGCAGCAGAGAAATAGGATAAAATATGCAGAAGGGATATGCAATGAATGTTTGGTAAAAGTTTCTGCAATAATTTAAAAAGTTTAAAAAAGTATGCAAGACAAAAAACTTACATTCATGGACATGTAGGTATACTCATGCACGTACATATTTACCATAAATGCGTGAAAGATGCATGAAGGAATAATGATCATTCTATAACACTATGTATGACATACAATTTTGATTTGTCTCAAATCCAAACATATTTAACATCTATCTTTGAATTTTTTAAAAGTTGGGTTCCCCATTTGGCGAATCCAATACAGTATTCAACTTTTGCTTTTGAAATATCCAACACCAAGTCCATGGATTAATTTAATATAAATAATCTGAGAAACCTAAGAGATGCAGATATGAATCTGAGACCCATCCAATGTAGGTTTTACTTCATCGCGACGAAGTTCAGCTTCTTACCAACATTTTACAAAAGGAATGTTTCCTAAATTGACCAAATTACCATGATTTAGAGTCAATAAGAAGGTTCAGATGACCCCGAACAACCAGCGTCAGAGAATAGCTTCAACTCTTCCCTTTATGAATATCCCAACCAGTTAATGGTAAAAGCCTATCGGTCTTCTAAAGATAAAATTCGGAGTGTGAAACATGATTAAACATGCCACAGAACAATATAAAGCATTAAATGAGACGCATAATATAAGTATATGGTATTGAAGCATAACAATTCCATTGGGATATTTCCTACATAAAAATAAGAGAATTTTTGAAGTGCGAAAAAATAGAAGGAAAAATGGGTAAAGAAGTTGCCAAGAACAAGACTAAATTAAGCTAGCATCCCCTCTTAAAACCATAAAGTAAATAAATTTTATACTATGTAGTCGAGATAGGCGTGGGGGTATAAATGGGTCGAGTTGGTTTGGTTCTTGTTCAAAACAGAACCTGGCCAACTCATACTGTTTCAGAAACCTTCGCCTCAATTTGATTTAGATTTACCACAAACTGAAAGATAACATTAAAATGCAGGAATTATCAGGTTTAAGGCTTAATTGGTCAATTAATAGATGGTCTAAACTAATCACACATTAATGCTCATAAATGAATAATGCTTTCTTTATCAATCTGTTAAAAATATCAATATATAAAAGAAAGAACTGTCTCTTCTTTTTTTTTTTTTTTTCAAATTAACTTAAAAAAAAATATCTAGTTCTTTTAAGGATCTAGTTGGTGAGATGAAACTTTTGAAAACAAAAATTGACTAAAAATAAGAGCTTTTGAAAAACACGGAACCAAGTTTAACCTACGGTTTCCATAAAGTTGGGCTGAATTGACTGGTTTATTGTGGATCGAAGTTACACCAAGAAGCGGAGATGAGAATAGTTCCTTGAGCTCGCATTCAAGCCATGACAGATTAATTTAATTCGAGACTTAGAAATTGTTTTTTATAAGAGTGCTAAATCCGTGCATGTCTTCCTCCAATGGAGCTTCAGGGACTGAAAATTAGTTACAATGCCCAGCAAGCATATAAATCAGATGAGTAAAAAAGATTTTAGCTTGCATGATAGAGAAATTTTGGCAAAAGTGTGCTTCTCAACACAAAAGGATGGACTTTGTCATTCCATTCTAACAGTGAATCCAACTAACGGAATAAATATAGATGGGAATATATTTATATTTAACAAAGTGATATTGAAATACTTAAACTATCCATAATTAGAAAAAAAAAACAGATGCCTGATGAAAAATAAAACAAAATAAAATCATCAACAATGGCCAGTGCCTAATGCTGTCACAAAAAAATGTTTTCTACAAACAAAAAACACACGGATCTTTATTATATGAATGAGTCTGCATTTGAAATATATTCAGCACTTTTCATCAGAAGAAATACAGAGAAAATAGAAAAATAAAAAATAAAAAATAAAAAAACTGAATCATCACACTGGCAAAAACAAACTCAAAATCTAATTCCTGTAAATTGAAAAACTAATTTATCTACCATTTTTAAGTCAATCAAAAAAATAATGTGGTTCTCTACCTTGCAAATAGAGGGGTCTGCAAAAACAGGCCGCAAAATGCCCATATCATCATGCAAAGCGATAGTATCCACCAAAAAATCTTCCTTCTGAGTAGAAATCTGTTCAAACATACAATATTCAAAAGCTTAAGGTATGCATAAGGTTTTAGTGTTACAAATAAAAATATGTTTTTTAGAGCTTGCCTGCATTAGAGCAGTAAATCCAAGGAATGACCGGAGACTATGCTGTTCTGTATCAACGGCAAAAACCTTTTCCTTACTTAGTGTCTCGGCAAGAGACTCTAGTTGATGCTTTGTCCTTATCCATAAATAAGAATTGCCCATGTCCGAATTTAGATGATTAGTAAACAGCTTCACTAACAGTGGGGGGTGCTCCAGCAAAAAGTTGATCTCTTCTTCATATGGATGCATTTTCAAAGAGATTTCTGGTTGGAAATCAAGAACTAAAATGTTTTCATATAGGTAATAACAATTTATGGTTAATAGCTGGAGTTTTAAAGAAGTAAAATAGCAAAGTTCCAGAAACTTTCATACAAGGTGAAACTTTGACAAGCTGGACTAGTTATGTGCTTGCAAAATAACATGGAAGCTAATTTGTTTGTGAACCATGAAATGCAGTCAGGTAGACCAAAAAACTTACAAACTCATCCCATAAGATTTTCAGGTTAGCATTTAACAACCAACAAATCATCACCATCAGAGGATGCCATCTATCTCTGCAACTATAATGGAATTACGGATTTACGATCATATGTTCAAATAAGACACTAAGAATACGCTACAGAATAACGAGGACACTACTACGAATTTTTTTAATTTGTCCTGCATCTTTTATCTATTTTTTTGGTAATCATGTCTAAACTAAGAAATATGAAGCTTTTATGTTGCATTAATAATTTACATCATGGATGCCAAAAGATAAGCTCGTTGCTATTTTTAATCATAACAGCAATTTTAGCCAATGAACTAACCTACACAATATAGAAGTCTGGCATCAGGACCGATGCAAGTAGAAAGTGTCAATAACTATAACAACAGAAACTACATAAGTAGAAAGGAATGTTATAAGAGAATGAAAAGACTACAGGGTGAAAAAGCATAAGCAAATAGCAACCCTTTCAAATCTTAGGACAATGAACATTGCAATTTCATTGAATAATTAAGCATCACCCACACACAAATCAGATGTACTTGAATATAGTAAAAACAATTAATGTGCAACAATAGTTGGCTACATGAATCCTTTTTCATCATTGTGTTCTATTGAGTGTCATATTTTCATTAAATTCTAATAAATTAAGATCATTTTTTACTTTTTTTGTTCTACCTCTACCTTTCTTAACAAAAGTTGAATCTAAACCATCTACTCACGCAGGAGCGACCAAGGAGACTTTTTACGATCGTTGCTACAGTATTGTTGCAGTATTCAAGGGAGCGAGAGCAGCTTGGGCCGATCAACCGATCCTTTAAGTGGAATTCCCTACTATTGAAAGTGGGGTCCACTCTTATTTACCCTAAGTCTATAACTATGTAATTTTTGTGTTTTTAATTAGTTTTTCGTGTGTTTTGTTCAGGACAGTTGTTGCTATCCATTCTTCTTCCTTCGAGGGTTGTATATGACAGATTAGGTGGTGCTCTGGTTGTATCTCTCTCCCGAGATAGTGACTTTCTTATCCTATCCCCTCCCACATCTTCCCACATAGCTCCTGGCCTCTCCATCCATGTTGTAGGCGCCCAAAACAGTTGTTCTGTTGTTTCTTCCTGAATTTTTCTATCTTCAAGCCGCCGCCAACCGCTTTACTGCTTGTTGTCGTAATCCCGGACAACAAGAAGTTATTGTCCCTGCATTTTCCTGCCTTCCCCGCCACCGTGCATCCCCTTCCAACGTGTCGCCGCCTCCAGAACCTACGCCCTACCCCTTTCCACGTGTTGCCACCTTCCATAATTTGCCTCCCTTGCTGTCACAACCACTCTAGCCACCCTCTGCCACTACCTGGCTGCTTCCCAACTGTTCCTTGTGCTGTCCTCGCTGTTCCATCTGCCCAAATCCATCCCCCGTGCCTCCTTGTTGTTGTTCCAGCCCCCTACAGGCCTTGCTGCAACCCATCCACCTTCTAGAAACCTTAGCTGTTAAATCTACCACCTTCCAACACCCCAACCTACCCATTCCAACCCACCATGTCGACTCAATCACCCTTGGTAACATTTTAGTTGTATTTGTTTGTCTTTGTTGTTGCAATACCCTCATAGACTTTGCAATAATCATATTTTGTTTTTCTATCATAGTTCGGGTTATTTCTGGTATCATCTACTCTTCTAACTGGATCATCATATGGTTAACTTTTAATGTGACCAAACCGTCTAAGACAACCCTCTCCAATCTTCTCAGCCAAAAAACTAAAAAAAAGCCTTTCACGGATACATTTGTTTCACATTTTGTTTCAAGTGTAAATCCACTCATCCATCTAAGCATTCTCATCTCATCAACACTTAACTTAGTTTTATGCTTCTCTTCTAGATACCAACAATTTGAGCCATAAAGCATTGCAGGTCTCACCACCATTTTATAAAATTTTCTTTAAGCGATACCTTTCTATCACACAATAGGCACAACTCATTCCTCAACTTAGACCCATCTATATCACCATCATTTTGAACAATAGACCCGAGATATCTAAAAAGTTCACTCCTTTTAATAATTTGATCACTCATTGTTACAACTCCGTCACTGGATCTACTACTATTAAAATTACATTTTGTGAATTCAGTTTTAGATCTACTCAAACTAAGGCCTTTAGACTCTAAATTTGACCTTCATAATTCAAGTTTTTCCTGAACGCTTTCTTTAGCCTTGTCCACAAGAATGATATAAACAGCAAAGATAACACACCAAGGTATATCCTCCTGTAAATGTCTAGTAAGAGCATTCATAACTAAAGCAAAAGATATTGGCTTAAAGTTGATTCCTGATGTAATCCAACTTAAATAGGAAAATACTTGGCCAATCATCTTTTTGTGTGAACACAAGTAGCAACTGTAGTATACATATATTTAATGACTTCAATATATGTCATATCAGCACATTTTTTTTCTAGAACTCTCCAAAGAACTTTTCTTAGAACCTTATCATATGTTTTTTTTCTAAATCAACAAAAATCATATATAAATCATCCTTAACTATATTTGTACTTCTCCTTCAAACTTGTCAATAACTGTATAGCTTCCATAGTAAGTAGCTTTGCCCGACATAAATCCAATGAGAAATCTTTGTATTACGCCTTACCTATGATCAATTACTTTCTCGTAATTTTAATTTATGGCATTAACTTAATTCTTCTATAATTTGCACACTTGTGTGCATCCTCTTTATTATAAAAATAGGGACAAAAATACTCTTCCTTCACTCCTGAGGAATCTTATTAGTTTTTAAAATAATATTAAAAAGTTTAGTAAGTCAATCCTCCTTTTGTTTGAACACAAGTAACAGCTCTAGTACACATATCTTTAATGAACTGACTATATATCATATCAGCAACTTTCTATTCTAGAACTCTCCAAAGAACCCTCTTGGAACCAATATTTTAGAAGGCATGGGTGTTGGGCAAGGCGTTTTAGTTGTTATGGGCGTAAACCCCACAGTAAAAGAAAAAAATAAAAAATATAAATATTAAGAGAAAAAATAAACTATTTATGCATAACAAAAAAAATTACACACAAACAAAACAAGTCTTCTAGGAGTAGAATCTTCAAAATATTAGCAAAAATTCATCATAAAAAGTAGAACGTATAAAAATAAGTAAACATGTTTGAGTCAAAAAAAATAAATTTATGATCATTTGATCTCATTATTCATTCTTCAAATTCATCATCAAATATTCTTCTTCTTCACCAATAGTTGTGTCTAAATCACAACTATGTCTTTCATATTTTCTGCATTCATTGTTCACTTCATTGAAGTCATCAGCATGCTCAATCCTAGGTGCATGCATAATTTGTTTCTCCTTCTCAATTTTGCCTAAATTACAAACAAAATAAAATGACATTCGTAAACATTTAGAATCTTCTTTCTATGAGAAATTAAGAATGCATATTTATGTAAAGAAAAATTAAATTTAAATATGAAACATGTTCTTTCATACATTTTCATTTTCCTGTGTAAATACGCTATTAAATGTCATTTCTTCCTTGTGTAATATTTTGTTATTCTTCATTTGCATTTGTTGTAGGTCATTTCTACTTACATCAACATCAAATATTTAGTTGTCTTCATTCATCCAAGAAGGTTCCTGTGGAAGCACTGGAACTTCTTCCTCAACAATTCACAAATCAACAGATTCTATGTCATTTATCAATATTGGATCAAAGTCTTGTTTTCTTCTTATACTTCTCCCTCAATATAGTATTATATCTTACATATATCAGAGCATTCAACCTCTTGTGCTACAACTTGTTCCTTTTTTTAGTATGAATCTAAGATAAAAAAATATTATTTTTAAAAGGTGATTATAAAAGCAAATACTAATAATTTTAACTATCAAGAACTAAAGAACTAAAAAAATTTTCTTTCACAACCTGATGAACTGCATGTGAGGCTAAGAACACGAAAAGCAAAATTCATTAACTCAGGTGTTTTCCCACCAAATCTCATCCACCAATTAGCAGGAGATCTCAACTTTCTTGACTCCATGGTAACTCTACTCCCAAAGTCTCCTCATAAATTATCATACAAGTCTAGTAGAATATCAATTCTAAGATGATCTTCAGAATCCAACATTCTTTGCATACAAGCAATTAACCCTTCTTTTACCACATCATCGTTAGAAAAATTTCCCTCGAAGAGAATTTAAGGGTTTAAATAATAATCAGTTGCATGTAGTGGTCTACGAAGTTATACTTCCCACCTTACATCAATTTGCCTCCAATTAAGTCCATACTTCTTTTAATGATGCCCACAATTAAAAGAATTTTTTTCTTTTGTTGAATCCATTAACTCATAATATAACCCATGGCAGGCCTTTCTTCTAAGTCAACCTCTCTTAGAACATTTACAAGTAGCACAACACTTTTGAAACAAAAGCAAGATGACCCAAAAAATATGGACAAACAAAATAACAGCTCGAGCTTTTATACCTTCCGTATTCTTTATCATTTGATAAAAACACCAAGCTTCTGATGAAAAAATTGTCTGAAGTGGTTGTTTCTGCTTGTAAATGCTTTGAAGGCCAAATATGTCGTAGCAAACCGTGTGATGGTTGGACGAATAGTTTCATCTCCTTTCTAAAAGATCTCATCAAACCAAGAACTCATATGTGCCCATAAATGAATTTAAGAACTTGTTTTGTATTTGCAAATGTGTTTTCATTAATCTCCAACTTTCCAATAGCTTCTAATATTAGTTCAATATAATGTGTTGCACATAGTGTCCAATATATATGTTGTCTTTTCTCCATTATTTTTTTCTCACTTCCTCAATCACATCATCCAAATAAGTGAATAGTAACTCACCACTTTTTATAGCATTAGAAGTATCCAAACATTTATGAAAAAAGTCCTAACTAGACTGTTCACAAGAAAATTAATCAAAGTTCTACTTTTTTCCATCTGTCCAACTGTCTGATATAATCGAGCACTCATATTTATTTCATGTTTTCTTATGCTCCTCTAACATCTTATTGATTGTGGCAACCTCATCTTTAAGTATCCAAGTTCTAAAGGAGTAAAACCAGGTCCAAAATTAGCAACTGCTTCAACATAGACAAGTAATATGGGTCATTGGCAACTTTAAACATCAATCCAGCTGAGTAGCAGAATCTACCAATTGCCCTACATGCTTCTCTTCTTTCATCTTTTTTTTTAATTGGAATTTAGAGTAGAATTTCTTGCTTGTGTTGTGGTGAAAGAATCCATTGGACCTCTAGCTCTATGTGGCCTCTGGGAGGGGACAACTAATGATGAATTGGTAACATTTTGACTTTCACCGATATTTATTGCACTGCTTCTAATGTCATTTAATACACTATCATGTCGTGTTTTGACTTTTGTATCTTCTAATGATTTCTTGCATCTCTCTTGAACTTCAGTAGGGGCTTTAGTGCATGATTTAATACCCTTGTGTGTGCCGACAAGATATTATTTCATCATGTTTATTGTTTCACTACACACTTGATTCAAAACTTACATCTAAAATATTTTTTATTCAATATGTTTCCTGTATATTGTCATGCAAAGTCCTTGCTAGCGCAACTACTACAGGCCACAGAATCCTCCCCTTCCATTAGAAGTTAATAACTAATCTAACACACAAAAAAATTGGATAAAATCAACCTCTAGCAAATTGCAAACATGAAAAAGAAATTTCAGTTTACCGTAAAAATTTAAAAAAAATACGATTTATAATAGCTAGAATGATCTCTAGCAAATTTTTAACATGAAAGAAATAAATAAATA
>NW_018164536.1:5700438-5701237 GCF_001263595.1 Phalaenopsis equestris
AAAAATAAATTGCAAATTGGAAGACTAGTTGGAATCGAAAGAAAAGAGAATTTAGATAACGATTGAGAGATTAGTGGACTTACCCTTAGATCCTATAAGATTTGAATCAATTTAAAATCCAATTCCTCTAACTATGATTGAAGCACAACTCACAACTCTTTTGCTAAAACTATGAGTTTACCCCTAGGTTTTAGGAGTCTGGTAGCGAGCTCAGCTAGATTTATAGATGTTTGAGGATTAGTGGAAAGACACTTAATTGAGATTAGACACTTTAGGACACTTCAAGTTAACCTAAAGTGCAGGCATCCTAAATTTTAGGAGCACAACTTAAGAGATGATTTACCATCCTAATTTTCAAATGACCCTAAGAAATCCAAACATCTAACCTCAGTTTAGAAGATAAGTAGGACACTAGGCATGAGGGTGCACTAGATTGTGATTCATAACTGATTTAATTAAATCAAATAATGAAATTCTTACCTTAACTTGACCAAAACTGAAACCCAATGCTCCGAGATTTGAATTTGTCCTACATTCAAATCCTCCTGGCAATTTGGGACATTCCAATACCACATATAAATTTTTTGTTCTTGGTCCTTTATATGTGGTATGGTTCATTTTATTTGTTTATCTTTTCTCTATGATTTACCTTTTCCTATTAAGTCTTTTTCAGGTCATACTTCTCTCTTTTATGCAGCACATAATAGTTAAATTAAAAGGAGCAATGAACCTCTCAGGTGTACAGGTTTAATTTACATTACAGCATTTTATTTTAAAGCATGTTATATTATTTTCATAG
>NW_018164536.1:5702155-5703031 GCF_001263595.1 Phalaenopsis equestris
TACCTTAACTTGACCAAAACTGAAACCCAATGCTCCGGGATTTGAATTTGTCCTACATTCAAATCCTCCTGGCAATTTGGGACATTCCAATACCACATATAAATTTTTTGTTCTTGGTCCTTTATATGTGGTATGGTTCATGTTATTTGTTTATTTTTTCTCTATGATTTACCCTTTTCTATTAAGTCTTTTTCAGGTCATACTTCCCTCTTTTATGCAGCACATAATAGCTAAATTAAAAGGTGCAATGAACCTCTCAGGTGTACAGGTTTAATTTACATTACAGCATTTTATTTTAAAGCATGTTATATTATTTTCATAGCTTGTTATACTACTTCCCTAGCATGTTATGTTCTTCTCTCAGCATGTTATATTGTCTTTTCTTTTTACTATACAGTGCATTATTATTTTTCTTTCACACTGCATGCTTAGTTACTTTGATACACTATGTCTTAGTTTAGGATAACCTAGTGGTTAAGAGCATGTTCAAAACTAAAACTAAACCAGGAGGTGCTACTACGAGGAGTTTGGAGCGAACATCGTGGGCAGCGCGACGAGGAACAATTTCCAGGCGGATCTGCAACAATGAAACATCTTCACATCACATGAACATTTTCACAACACTATACACTTTCCTTAGTTTAAATAGCAACCTATAGGATCACTCTTTAGGCTTTCTGTACAACTCTGTTGTACAATTATAAGTCCTAACGTTTTAGGATTCCGAGGTTACCGTACGATACGGTGTAAATCCTTCTGTCTTTTAGGCTATTTGCACAGTCCGACGTTGTGCAAACATAAGTCCTAAATCTTAAATAATTTGCAGGATTGAAATATCAAATAAACATCATTTCAAAGACATAAAGCCAAACATTA
>NW_018164536.1:5704228-5723775 GCF_001263595.1 Phalaenopsis equestris
AACAATAGGATAGTTGGGACATCTCCGGGGTTTCTCCTGGATCTGTGATATCCCCTACTTTTCTTCCATTTGAATTCCTAAAATAATTGTTCCTATTTTGAGTCATTCTCATTTGATTTTCCCATGTCCAATCGTGAAAACCTAAACTTTGAAATCTTGAAAGCAAAACCACCTGATCTTAATCGAGAGTTATCTTAAGTGATTCCGATTATTTAAGATGTAATTAACTATAGGGGCTTGCCTCTATAGGGAACCAGGAACCCAGATAAAATAAACCCTATCTAATTTTTATGTTAGATAGGGGAACTTGTTGGCCTTTTTATAAAATATTTCGCAGATCAAAACGGATGTCACAAATTGTTTAGTCTAGATGATTAAATCTCTATTACAAGTAATATATTTATTCTTCGGGATAAATGTATTGCTTGTAGTATTGTATTAAATCATCTAAACTATTTAAAAATGTGAGACTCGTTTGGTCTCACTTATTTTAAAAATTAAAATGTTACTTCTTTAAAAAAAGTTATATTTATATTTAAATTATTTTTAAAATCACAAAATCATCACCTTTTCAAACTATGAAAGTTAAGTTGAACAATAAAACGGCCGACAGCCTACTGCGCGATGAACTATGTGTGATGGTGCGACGGACAAAGTAGATGGCCTGCGATGGTGCAAGGGATGAAGTAGATGGCCTGCGAGAGATGACTGAGCTACTGCGAGATGAACTATATGTGATGGTGCGACGGACGAAGTAGATGGCCTGCGATGGTGCGAGGGATGAAGTAGATGGCCTGCGAGAGATGACTGAGTGCAGGAAAGGACAAGCTCGATTCGAATAGGTATGTAGAATTAGGGATTTTTTACCATTTTTATTCGAGTATGAGGCGGGGTGTACGCCCCGTGAGGCACGTATTGCGCTCCGGACCTTCCCGGGCATAAGCCCCCCAAGATTTGTGCCCCCATCATTGGTTTGGGGTGAAAGACCTTACACCCTGTCCCGGAGCGCGCCCCAAAAATGCCTTTTAAAACAAAGTTTGGAACCTTATCATACGCTTTTTATAAATCAACATCATATATAAATCATCCTTGCTCTCTTTGTACTTCTCTATCAAACTTGTCAATAAATGTATAGCTTTCATAGTAGACTTGCCCGACATAAACCCAAACTGATTTCGAGAAATCTTTGTATTACGTCTTAACCTATGCTAAATTACTTTCCATAATTTTAATTTATGACACATTAATTTAATTCCTTTATAATTTGCACATTTGTGTGCATTACCTTTTTTTCTAAAAAAGGGACAAAAATACTCTTCTTCCACTCCTCAGGTATTTTTTAGTTTTTAAAATAAGATTAAAAAGTTTACTAAACCAATAAATTCTCAAATCTCCTAAATATTTTCACTTATATTGGGATACCATCAGATCCTACTGATTTTTCACCCTTTATTTACTTTAAAATTTCATAAACTTCCTTTTTACTAATGCAACAATAAAAATAAAAAATTTTATTATTATTAACGTTATTAAGATCACTAAAGTCAATCGTATTTTTAAAAATTTCACTGAAAAATTTATCAAAATATCACTCACCTATGTTGAATATCTTCATCTAAGAAAAACACTTTTTGATCTTCATCCTTAATACACTTAGCTTGAATTTTTTTTTTCTTTTTGTATGCTAGTTTATATGCATATTTTTAACCATCTTTAGAATATAATCTATTATAAAGATCACTAAAAGTGAAATTACTAGCATCACAAATTATTTTCTTAATCTCCCTATGCGTCACCTTATATTTTTTTCCAATTCTCCAAGTATTTACATTTAAACCAATTTTTATAACAAAACTTTTTATATTTTATCTTTTCTTGCATATTATTATTTTACCACCAACTAATAATTAATGTGCTACATTTAAAAAAATATATATATGAGATTTTGGAATGCACACAAAAACAATTTAAAAACTACTCACCAAAATAGGTAAATAAAATTAACTTCAAAATAATATAAGGTAAAGTAAACAAGTCCATGAAACTTGGAACCCACTATAATTTTTCTACACCTCTTATGTTTCTGATAACATTTAGGCCTTTGTGTTCCATGATGTCACATTTTCCATAAGATACAACCATATTAGTATGCTTCCCTTTCATTTACAAATAGAGGGATCAATGTAGCTAACAAATTCAACAGTATGAGCTTAGACACAACAAATGAAACTTGAGAAGGCATATAATGAAGTACCACGAGAATTTTTTTGATGTATTTTAATGTAAGAAGTGTCAAAATTAATTGGCATTATTAAAGATATGTACGATGGAAAACTGAATAATTATGAACAAAGCAAAAAGTCTGCAAGTATTGTCAAAGATCAGCATTGAGCTAATACCTTTTAAAATTGGCTACATAAATGTACACAAAAAATGTTCAAATGAAGTGCATTGGTGCATGCTTTCTGCGAATGATACGGTTCTATTAATGAAACATCCACTAACGTCAATGTAAATTAAGATAATATAAGAAATATTTAAATGGAAATAGTCTCTAAATTAAAAAAAAACAATAGAGATAGTATATATCATTTTAGTGTCATAATGTTAACAATGTCATTCAATATTATTAGAAGATAAGGTACCAAGTAATTGTGATAAGTTCAAGTATCATGGATTTATTATAAAAAAAGATATCGATAAGAATTTAGCTTTTAGCATAAATATATATGTTTATAATGGAGATAAAACAACACAAAACCTTAATCCCGCTACGTGGGGTCGGCTACATGAATCTTTTTTCTCCATTGCATTCTATTTAGTGTCATATTTTCATTTAGTTATAATAAATTAAGATCATTTTTTATATAATAAGCCCAAGTCTTCCAAAAGTCTACCCCTGCCTTTCTTAACATAAATCGAATCCAAAACATCTTTTAGAGGTCTACCCCTGCCTTTCTTAACATAAGTCGAATCTAAAACATCTACTCTCCTAATCGGGTCATCGGATGGCCGACGTTTAATGTGACCAAACCATCTAAGACGACTCTCTCTAATTTTGTCCTTCATTGGAGCTACACCAACCCTATCACGGATATATTCATTTCACATTTTTTCTCTAAGTGTAAAGCCACTCATCCACCTAATCATTCTCATCTCAGCAACACTTAACCTAATATTATGCTTCTCTTTTAAAAGCCAACATTCAACGATTTAGCGTTATAGAGCATTGCAGGTCTCATCGCAGTCTTATAAAATTTTCCTTCCCGCCTAAGCTGTACTTTTCTATCACACAAAAGGCCCGAAGCATTCCCCCACTTCAACCAACCAACTTGAATTCTACTATTAACATCCTCATCTATATCACCATCATTTTGAACAACAGACTCGAGATATCTAAATCGTTCACACCTTTTAATAATTTGATCACCGAAAGTTACACTTCTATCACTAGAGCTACTATTGCTAAAATCACATTCCATGTATTCAGTTTTAGTTCTACTCAAAAGAAGGCCTTTAAACTCCATTGTTCCATAATTCAAGTTTTTCCTAGGTTTTTTCTCTCATCTTATCCATGAGAAGGATATCATTAGCAAAAAGCATACACCAAGGTAATCCATAACTAAAGCAAAAAGATATGGGCTTAAAGTCGATCCTTGATGTAATCCAACAGAAATAAGAAAATATTTGGCCAAGTAACAACTCTAGTATGCATATCTTTAATTGCTTGAATATAAGTCATATCAACACCTTTCTTCTCAAGAACTCTCCAAAGGATATCTCTTGGATGTGAAAAGTAGAGGGTTGCATTAGGTAGTCGCCAGCGTAAAACTTGTCAAAAAAAATGACATGAATCATTTTGATCTTTAAAAAAAAAGTATAGTAAATAAAAAAAATAATTATTTAAGGATTAAAATTTATTTTGAAGAAGATTATGTTTTGAAGTTGATTATGCTAGACTATTAAGGATTAGTAGTCTATGTCAAGATATAGTTTCCTGTGTGAAAATCTCAAGCTTAGAAAAGTAAGGAGTCGGTCGTTGTAAATAAAACTAGTGTCGAAATAAAATAAAGGACATGGCTTATTTTGCTTGTAAAATTACGTAATTAAAGTTCCAATTGAAGAATTTGACTTCCCAGTTGTATAATATATGATTCTTGATTAAAATAATCAAGTGGTTATATACAATGCAAGATATCTTATATTCTATGAAAGAATTAAATATATCCAAGTAAATTATCATTTCATCAGACTAAACAAAACAGATCATCGCTCAGCATGTCTCCATATAATTAGTTGATATCTTCATTTTCCAATTTCATAATAAGATAAAATTTAGTAATGTCCTCTCATCCACCTATGTTGAATATTTTATTCTATAAAAAATAATTTTTTTTATTTTGATCTTTAATGCACTTTACTTGAGTTGAATTTTTACTTTTCTTTTCTCTTTATTTGGCTAGTTTATACATATATTTTCACCCTCCATAGTATATAATATATTATAAAGATCACTAAAAACAGAATTTTTAGCGTCGCAGATTGTGCCTCAAAATTTTTTTTTATGATAAAAAAATATCATATAGACTTCAAAATATTTTTTATTAAACCGCGGCAGATTGTGCCTCAAAATTTTTCTTTATGATAAAAAAATATCATATAGACTTCAAAATATTTTTTATTAAACCGTGATTTATTTACTAATGTTATATGATTCAAATGCTTGCTATAAAAAACTTATTGAAATGTATGTTTAATGTGATGGAAATAAGAACATTGAGATAATATGTGACAAAATTAGAAAGGATAAATAACTAAATGATTATATTATAAAAAAGATTAGAGTGGCATCTATTGAAGATTAACTGATTAAAAATAAACTTTAGGTGATTTGAGCATGTGCAACTAAGGATAGAAAGTACGTCCATTAAACAAATTAAAAAAATTAGTGTCTAAGGATTCAAAAAAATTGAGAACAAATAAGATAAATGGATAGAAATGATTCAAATGCTTTGTGAATAATATATTTAACATCTCAAGAAGCACTAAATAGGAACAAGTGTAAATTATTAATTCATGAAGCCAACACCAAATATTTAGGATAAGGATAATAATGAATGAATGATGAAGTGAATATGTGTATAATGAAATTACACTATGGATCTAAATTTTCAAAAGTAAAGTCACACCTCGATGTGATATAGAACAAGTCTCAAAGTTCAACATGCTATTTAACAAAAATAAAAAAAGAAATAATAGTATATATGAAAGATTTAACGGAATCATTAATAAAACTAAATAGAATAGACGTGCAATCCAAGAATACAAATAAAAATATACAAAGTAATAGCCTATCAATTCATGTGCTTAGGGGTGTGCATTTGATCGATTCAGATATGTTGGTTGACAAATTTGTTAAGCCTATTAAATCAAACAAAACTATGAGAAAAATCAGATCAACCAAATCATAAGTAAAACGAAACCAAATCAAACTGCAATATAGTTTAGTTAGTTCAATGTAAGTTTAACCGAATTTTGAAATCACAAGTAGAGACGTGTTTTAACTAGATTGCAACTCAGAAATCCTATTAGATTTGATCCAAACCAAAATCCAGAATCTCGCTTTAGTGCTTTCCACTCCAAGTGCTTCTCGTGACTCCATGAAGCATGAGTGCGACTATGGCCTAAAGCTTTTGACGAGGAAAACTAAAAAACATAAATAAAACAATATTTGGCTATTTGCTCAAAAGTTTTAGACTCAGTCAGACCAAATTTATTAACCGAAAAAATAAGCAAAATCAAAACGACCCTTAATTCAAAACAAAAAATGAAACAATCATTTAATACCAAACCAAACCCTCCAAATATACTTGGCTCGACTCAATTTTTTGGTTTAAACAAACAAATGCACACTCGTGCATGTACTACCCCATGATTAATCCGTTCACATAAGAAACAATATTTGTATGGATTCTATGGAAACTGTTCTAGTTCAACAAAAATAAACTGCATACTCAGCACATGAAAGCAATCAATATGACAATCAGTCTAATAAAGGTTTGTGATTCAATGACTCAATGTTTCTCGTGCCAAAAGAAAAGTCTCTACATTACATTTAACAATTTAAGTGAAAACTAAAAACTGTCAAGCACCACATATTTTGCAATCCCTAACAAAGAAACTATTCTCTAACTAGTGTGTAGCCTGCAGCCTAGCTTGGAACGAAACCATAGGATCTTGACCGGGTTTATCATTGTTTCCCCCGCAATCCACTTTAAGCTCGCAGTGATAATTTTTATAATTTAAAATTTTAAATACGTTGTAACAAAATGCTAAGTCCGAATACTTATTCCCTAATCCAAAACAAGCCAAAAAAATATCAAAACAAAAGAACGATCCATAAATTCCAAGCACATAGCATAGAATGTACTCCCTGAAAACAAAATAGAAATACTTATGTGCACAGAGATGATCGGATTTCGAAAATCCGGTGACGGGGAAGAAAAACCAAATATCAATTGTTGAAAATGCATCATAATACGAAAACGCAATCGATCAAAGAAATATCAAAGTATGTAAACAAAGAATCGGGGATACAAACAGAGGAATCGAAGGCAAAAAAGTGAGAGTTTGCTTGCAAATTGAAGATTTGAAGGCAGAAATAGAGATGGGGAGAGTATCCTACACTGGGCTTCGTCTGGTCTAGGGAAGAAAAGCCCTAAGTCATGGATATATTGAGGTTCAGGCGAGGCTTTTCACAAAATCAGCAGGGGCAGCATTGTCATTTTAAGTTCTATTCCACGGAACTGCAAAGCTGCCTTTCAAATTGCAAAACATCATTCCGCCAATGCACTTCTCCAAAAGTCATGAAAACGGTGCTCCCGAAACAGCCTTACGCAGAAGCACTCATCGAAAATTGCTGAAAAAACTATCCTAAACAAAACCTTAGAGATTTTCATCACTGATGTTAGGGCTACTATAATGTTTTCTAAAGCCCAAAGAAGAAGCCTTGATTTGCTATCTACTAAATGTCATGCATTGCAACCTGCACAGCAAAGAAAGTACCAACCAAGAAGACATGAAGCTAAAGCTTCCTTGTTATGAAGAAAATCAACTAAAAGGTAAAGGAGAATTAAAGTGAGATCTCACCAACTACTGTCCAAGCAACATATCGATCAACAAACTTTACTCTCGCAAGTGAATATTTATGCATGCAACCAATTCAAAAATCTAAAATGAGTTTAAAGGATAGTTCTACTGGTGGCATAAAGTAAAACTCAAATTTGGGCTTAATGATGTCAAGCCTCTATTGTTCAAGGGAAGAAACTTAAGACTTTGTCAGCTAGAGTACAAAAAGTCCTGAAAGCTACAAAGATATGACTTAATGAAGAGATGATATGAAAAACTTATTGTGATTGGGATATCAATAAAGTTATAATCATGAAGTTGCTATCTTCATTCCCCTATGATAGCTCAAGGTTCATGAAGGTGAAATGATCGGAGAAGAAATTGGGAAAGCTTGCCATGGGATCCCATCATTAGTCAGCATCAACCCCGCGGAGAGAGGGGTAATCAATTTTTTGCTAGTAGGATATGACTGAACATTTCTCACTCTAATATATCAGAGACAACTGGATGAAAGATATATATAATCCCATTTGTAGAGGGGTTACCAAATTTTTGCTAGTAGGATATGACTCTGGACATTCATCACTCTCTAGTAAATCGAGAACAATCATATGAAGGATTTCTTTAATCACTGCTGGAAGAGGGGTAATCAAATGCAAGCCATCAGGTGTAAAATTTTAGTTGCTCCTCACTCTTCATTATAAGAAGATTTACGTTCTCTCTGGAAGAGGGTTACCAAATGCAGTTTAGCATGAGTCAACTTCAGTTATACATCACTCTCCATTACAAACAAATTTTTGTTCTTCATTAGATGATGGGATATCAAATACAAGTTAGTGAAAGTAAACTCCAACTGCTCTTCACCCTTACAAGTTATGAATGCCTGACAAGAAGGCCCTCGAGTCATTCAAAGAGAGCATAAACTTGAAGAGATTTTAGAATATCTTTCTGAAAACTCTCTTGTAAAAAAGCATTTCTAGCCGACAATGAAATCTCCTTGCAAGACAGGGAGCTTTTTTTTTTTAGTTTTTTTTGGTCAAAACCGTGTTTTAAGCTAAAATCATCATATACACCTATCAAATGTTGAAATCACTTCCTTATCGGACAAGGAGTGAAATATTTTGGCGACATCGTGCTAATATTGAGATCCTCAAATATTTTTGTTAGACAAAGTCAAATATTTGAGTGACATCACACTCAAGGCTAAAATCCCCAAGCATCAAGATAGGGAGTATTCTCATATTATTTGAATATTGAGTAAAAAATTATATTTGATAACGCACAATGCTCTTTGTGAGCTAAGGCCAACTTAGATCAGTCGCATTAGACAAACATTCACCCCAAGTTTATAAGGTCCCCTTGAACGAACCAACTCATAGTTGCTAACAAATATCCTTCTATCAAATTAGGTTCACTGCCTCAACTGATTAAGTAGATCCGGGTCCATAACAACTAGAAATGACGGAACCATGAGATCTTGATCTGACTCATCATATCCCCCACCATCCGATTTAAGGCCATGAAGATATTTTTTTTATAATCTTAAATTTTAAATCTGCTTCTACAATATGTTAAGCCAGAATACTTATTGTCTAATGGCTAGCCTTAATCGAAAGTGTTCTCCAGTTATCGAGAGGGGTAACTAACCATAGGGGCTTGAGCTATAAGAAGCCTAGAAACCCAGATCTTAACGTCCTCGTAAAATGTGAGTGAAATCTTTGGATAGTGTCTTATCTATTATCTCATCTGTCTTCTAAAAATTGAACCCGGAAGTTAGCACTTAAGCTCTCGACAGGAGTATGGGGTGTTAAATTTTCGAAGCCCACATGTTCAAGTGGTTTTGTGCTTTTTATTGTATAAGAGTGGTGTTGATTCGAATCCAACACCATACACATATTTTCCTAATCAATTTAAATGAGTCAATTTCGAGTCGAACACAGACTAGAATATGTAAATCAAGCGGAACACGAACATACTGTTCACGAGCAATTTCGAACATGAGTCAACTTCAAACATAATTAACTTTGAATGAGCTAGACATGAGCCAAGCTTGAGCCTGCCCAAGCTTGGCACATTTACAACCCTAAATTTAACATTATTATAGACTCTCTAAATAAAATAGCCTATGTAAACAGCCATGGAACTAATTTGGCACGTCACTCTTGCCTATTATTTAACTAACACCTTCGCCATTTTCAACAATGTAAAATTTTTATGTAGATAAACGAACTACTTTAAAAGGGAAAAACAATGCCTTATGCATGACCTCAAACAAAAGCCTCAAATCTCGCAATTGAAGCATCCATCAACGACAAATTCCCCTACTCCTCGGACAAAAAGTCCGGCTGCATGTCACTTTTGAAAAGATTCGCCAGTAGAGTCCAACATTTTCTGGTTATGCTAACCTAATCACTGCATCCTTTTCAGATGACAGATAACAGGGAAGTCAATTATAATAGGGCTAAAAATAAGAATAGCAGTGAAGCATGAAATAATCAATGATTATGAGAAAAAAGAATAAAAGGATAATGCACCTTTCTCCTTGCCCTCGCGCTTGAAATGCTTGAAAGGTGTATAAGAATTCTCAGCCCCCACGCACTTGAAAAAATTCTGGGGCTTGTCCTCCACCTCCGAGCAGCGCCGCCGGCAGGCACCGCCCTCTCGCTGCCTCCGTCGCCGATAAATTTGCGCCACAAACAGGAAGGTGGCAGCAACAAAGACACAAGCGATGGCCATGGCAGCCTTTACCCTATCGCGCCTCGCCATTGTCGACGAAGTAGGGGTGTTGACTTCGGATCGTAGCTTGCTTTCGCCCTGGGTTAAAGAGGAAGAAGGCGGCGATGGAGGCGAAGAGACCTCTGGCTGGAATCAATTTGAAGTTGGCCAATGGATCAGAAGGCAGCAGACTTCTCCGCTGCTCCAATTGACGGGAATGCATTTTTAGTCCTGATTATTGCACACAAATTGCTACTAGAGCTTCTAGAGCTCTTGGATCACGTCAAGTCGTATGAAATGAATTGTTTAAAGGGTTTTTCTTTATTTCATCAAGGCCCGAGAAATAGAGAGGATATACCAAGGCTATGATTTGATCTATCATTTCATCATATTCTATTCTAAAGGAGAGTTAAATCTATACATGGTTATGGCGGTTGAGTATGACCAAATTAATATAGTATGATTTGACCAACCTACTATGTCTTAATAAAAGTTCATACCTTCATGTTATCATAATAATATTTGTATTATGTTAATGTGTGCAATCATACTCGTTTTTGTTGATGTTGATGTTAGTGGCATATATGATTGAAAGTTTGAACATGTGTGTATAGTGTGCTACGTGTAATGCATTTAGCATATGTTTATATAATTTTCAATACATTGCATTTTAGTATATGTGTAGGCGAGTGATGAATTTGCATTCATTAGCATTTAAGAAACATGTAGGCTTTAAAGAGGTGCAAGCTTATTTATAAGCTTGGGGTTATGTTATCTTTTACAAACTTTATTTGGAAAGTGAGAGTTAGTTGAGAGCGATAAATAAACTTTGGAAGAAACTTGTCTTACTAGTTTAGCTCTTTATGAAGTTTTTTTTTTCTTTTTGTTTCTAGTTGAATAAGTAAGAATAATTCTCTTTTTTAATATAAATATTTATGTTTGATAAAGTAGCCAATTCTTGAAAAATATGTTTATGCCTCATTGGTGTACTTGATAGATGTAATTTCTTGATACTATTAGTTTTTAGTTCCTGTGAAGTTTCATCAAATCATGCTTATGAAAAAATGTGTGTTAAAGGATGATGACTTTATAGACTGGCTTTTCTATAAGTAAATACATGAACCTCATCAGAAAAAAATGTTATGATTAATATATTAGTAAAATAATATATGTTATTAAAATACTTATCAATAATTTTACTGGTGACTCATCCATCACATTTCCTAATGTTGCTTACAATTATTTAGTCAAACTTATTAAGGATTAGCAACTAAAATGACCATCAACATAAACTCGTACACATAAAATTTTTAGTGGTAGCACAAATGGAAACTTCGTCAATACACAACCTGTAATGACAAAAATTTACATTGGTTTATCAATGTAAAACTCAAAACTCTATCTATAAAGTTAGAAAATATCCTATCAGTTTAAGTGTGCATCAACAAAAATTATTTTTTGTATTTCTACAACGAAAATCATCATTCCTACTAATGCTTTTTTTCATTGATAATGTGCATGAAAAGATAGCTATTTGATATTTTATGTGGCGCGAAATAAAGAATAAGCAACACGATATCATCTCTTTAATAAGACGAGTTTAAGTCAACTACAACAAGGGGGTCGATTTGAGTTCAGTTAGTTATATCAAAATTTTACATAACAAAGTTAAGTCTTTTGGGGCACTTAGCTAAGTTTGATTGAATTTACTTTATTAGTTTGATTTGAAGTTTCAAAATGGCCCAAAGGTTGGTCTAACAAGTCAACGTAAGTTAACTCTACTCCTTATATGTTTAAGGTTGAGCTCAAGTATGACTTTAATGACCTATAAATTATTTATGTTCATTAGAAATCAAATGCTTGAGTGGTTATTTTACTTGGCTTAGTGGGCTCCATTAGATCCTTAACTAGCTCATCCTAGATCAGGGTGAATCTAGATTTGATCAAAAGGCTTGCAGGATGGTTCTTAAGGTTAGAGTTTGAATTTTTGGGTTTTAGGATTCAAAGGTTTGAATGGTTGCCTAAGGGATCCTTGGATCATAAGAAAAGACTTTATTATTACTTAAGTGAGTTAAGAACTAGCTTGAGTTCTAGCTTGGTTTTTGGGTTGAATTCAATGCCTACATAATCACTAGGAAAGTGTGTTAAGGGTCATATAAGGGATATCTTATAATAAGATTAGTTCCTATAAACTATGGAAATGAGAGTATGTCGATAAGACTAAAAACGAGATTAATAATTATATAATTAGTGGTAGTCTAGGAATGATTGAGTTGTATGCAAAAAAATATGAATATTTTGGAGGAGAGATATGGAATCATAGAAGAAATGTAAAAAAATTAATTATTTTATTTTTACCACAAATCTAAAACTTTTGGAAAAAATGGGAGTATATTTAAATTATAGAATCAATTAAGAAGAAAAATAGAAGAGATTTTTCCCTCTTTAATTTTATTTTAATAATAATTTAGATTTCCCAAAAAAAATCATTTTTTCCTCTTTATCAAGCTTATAAATATCCCATTTGGGTGTTATGAAGGGCATACATCTCATCTTAGTTTGTATTTCATATGGTGAAGCCAGGGTCTTCCATTACAAATTAAAAGGTTTAGTTGTCTTGACTGGATGGATCAAACTTGAAGGAGGTCAAGACCCGTGACTCGGCATCCCACTTGGAGGTGATTAAGGCCCATGATTCTATGACTAGGTTTGAGGCGATCAAGGCTCGTGATTCTACGATCGGATTGGAGGCAATCAAGGTACTTGATTCTAATAACGGTTTAGAAGAGATCAAAGCCCGTGATTCTGCTACTGGGTCGGAGGCAATCAAGGCAGTGATTCTATGACAGGTTGTGAGGTGATTAAAGCCTGTAATTCTACAACCAGCTTGGAGGTGATCAAATTATTTGTTCCTCAAGGCATTGTTTTCAATCTCATTAGAAAATCTACTGTTCCTCAAGTTTGACAAAAAGCTAACGTAATCATGGATTAAGTGGGGGCATCTAGATCCCTTCAAAATCACAATAAGTGTCAGAATCTTGACAAGGTGGTATTGATACTCATCGTAGATGAGCTGGACCTTTTTATAAAAGCTTGGAGCATAGAGTTTGTGAAAATGAAATATCTTCTTGATGAGTATAAAAAAATGTATAATATTAATGCAAAACAAATATTGGAGTTGAGAGATTAATTAATCAAGTGCAAGGCTGAGTTATCCTCCAAGATTATTTTTCTCTCTTTACGAAGCAAGAACGGATGAATTCTCTAAAAAAATTATGGAGACGTGATCCCGAGAAAATATAGTTGTGTAAAATTTATAAAGTTGACTTCGCTTTGCAATGGCGTCAAAAACTTGATGTGGTATTTTATGAATAATAACATTAAGCACTTAAAGTTGAGATTCTACGCTAGTATACGTATCGTTATCAAGTAATATAAGACTTTCTTTTAAGTCACAAATATCGATCCCACGGAGAAGGTTTAAATTTGAAATGATAAATTAACTAGGAAGTTTACAGAAATCAAACGAAATTACAATCACTAATTTTGAAAGTTTAAAATATTATCAAAGCTAAATTATTTACTACTAGCAGAATTTAAAAGCAGGTTTTAAAATTAATAACAACTAAACTATGTTTATGTCATGAAGTTTTCTAACGTGAAAAAACTTCTTTCCCACTACAATGTGTTTTTTAGTGAAATGAGATAAGATAAATGGTTTATATATGTATTGTGCCAAATAGGAGCAATTTTAATTCTCTACCCTGATTCAGTGTTATAGAAAATTATTGGTTAATCTTAGTTTTAGTCCCTTTTTAGTCTTAGTTTTAGTCCCTAAATTTGTGGCTGGGCTAGAAGGATACCGGCTCCCACTTTAGAGCTCCCACATCCCTTTCCCTAAAGGCTAACTCTCGCTTTATTTTTCAAACACTAAGATCAAATTGGAGATTTTTAGTCTGTCACTCTAGAAATCTCCAATTCTACACCAAAAAAAGTATATTTCCTTATTTATTTGCACTTAATCCCATGAACGAAATACTCCTTCATGGACTTAAATGTGATTCTCACTTTGTTGTAGAACTCATATTTTATTTCCTAAATCACATGGTTCACAACATATTTTAACAACTTAATTGGTCAGATCGAAAAGTAAATTAAGAGCGGAGTTGAAAAACCATCACAATTTATTTTAAATTTTAACATTAGCACATCCACATTATTTTTCATTTCACCATATCTCAGAGTAAAGAGAAAGATAAAGAAATCTACTCAGACTTCATGAGAAAAATACAATAAAACACAAATTTCATATATAAAAGAAAATTCATACAACAATAATAAACAAATAACACTTATCTGAAATTCTTTCTCAAAGCAAATCCTTTGTAGCCTCTCTTAGGAAATGTAGGAAGAAGAAATCTCTCACTTCTCTTCCTCTCCAACACTTCTTAGAGAAGAATTCACACTTAAACTCACAACAAAAACTCAAATCTATAAAAACAATAACTAACTAATGGTGTGGAGTGGTGTGAAATGTAGGTGTGTGAAGAGGAAAATTGAAAATGAGTGGAAGAATTTGAAATGATGCAAATGGGGGTTTCTGGTCAAATTTCGGCCCTAAATAGAGCCTAGGTCGGTTCTCCAATAGGTTCATCCAAAAGCTCTTCTAAAAGTGTCCAAATTCGTCTAATCTCTTAAAACAGGGCTTCCACCGACACTGGCACCATCTGCGCTCATCCTGACGCCAGAGGCCTGTATTTAAATCCCAAGTTTCTGTCAATGGCGTCGTCGGCGCTGAACAAATTTTGAATTTCTGCATTTTTGCTTCAAATTCAATCATTTTTGCTTCTTTTTTGCTCCAAGTCCTCAAAATCAACAACCTGCAATAAAATATAGAAAATACCTTCCATTAAGTTCAATATCACCAAAAAATGAGCATAAAATATGGGTCTAAAAATGCATATATTTTGGGTGCATCAAAATCCCCTAAGCTTAAATGTTACTTGTCTTTAAGTAACTCTTTTATTACATAAAAAATGACTTATGGTAAAGATTTTAACTTCTAGATTTCCATATCTTAGTTCACTAGATAAAATAGCATCACTTAAGAAAAATTCAAAATAACCCCAGTTAATACTAAAGGTATAAGAATATATAGTAGTCAAGTCTACGATTTTTTATTCTCTATTCTTTTCAAGGAAAATTGCAAATTGTTCATATTAAAACCGCTTAGAAAATCTATATGAAAAAGAATTTCATGAAACTTTACTAATTAATATGCTAATACTAAAATATAAGTTTAGAAAATGTAGTCAAGCCTTCTTCTTTAAGTTGATTCAAGTGAAGCCAACTTTTAATTAGATATCTCCTCGAGCTTCGCCTCACATCTTTTTTTTCTTTTATTTTCTTTTCTTTTCTTTTTTCTCTTTTCTTTTCAGGATTATTTTCAATCCTTTTTTCTTTTCTTTTTTTTTTCCTTTTCATGTGAGGATTATTATATTTGGATAGCCTTTAATGATTTTGAACTTCACTATCCCCTTCTTAAAGTAAAAAACTTTTCACATTCCTTCGCTTTATAAATTTATATTAGCTTTAAAGATTTTTCATAAAGTTTTAATCTTTTCTTCTTACATGAATCTCTAAGATTTTTAATACTTCAAAAATACAAATTCCTTTACTAAAAATAGAAAAAAATTCTTTTACTTAAAATAGAAAAACATAGTCTTATTCTATCATACCAAATATCTTAATCTCTAAAATTAACCTTTATTATTTAAAAATTTTAATTAAGTTTATTATATATTTAGAAACATAGATATAGTTATCTAAAGTTACCCTCTAATACCAAAGGTCATGTTAAAAAAAAAATTAAATATTTTGAAAATATAACTAATTAAGGACAAATAAAATTAAGTTTTTTTTTCTTAAAAAAAAATTTTCTTCCTCCCACACTTAAATTTTTAAAAGATTTTAAAAGAAGAACTCAAAAATTAAGGGTTAAAAAAAACATTTAATACATAAAGAAAAGACATACCTGTTGAAGGTTCTGATTTGAAACTTAACTCTGAAATATTCCAGTTACTAATATGAAAAACTACAAGACTTAAAATATTAAATAGCACTAATACATGTAAAAATTTGCTGAGAAAGAGTTAACTACAAATACATCCAACAAAACACTAAAAACTAATAACAGTATTAAAAACAGTCTCATAAATCCACAGTTCACAACACAACATACAACAAAATAAAGTACCACAGTACACAAACAAACAGTCTTAAAAATAAAGTACAATTAAACATAAACTAAACAAAAATCTAACTAAAGCATCACCAATCATCATCTTCTTCTTTTTTTTCTTCCACATCCAACTTCTGCCGCTGATATGGAGTAAAAACAGGGTGAGTAGGAAATTGAACTGAGTGATCACCCTTCATGAATTTGACCATTACATCATCATAAGTAGCATCGTATTCAAACTTCTATCTTATCAAATCATCAAATTAAGCATTTCTGCCCTCCATATTTTCCATTCTATTATCCATTCTCAAAATACCTCCCTGTTGGATCATCTTTTGTTCCATAAGTTCTTGGATAGTAGGGGTACTACAAGTACCAGAAGTAGAAGGAATATCCCTGGTCCTACTTCCAGATCTCCATCCAACTTGAGATTCATAAGTCTTTATATTGGCAGGCCCAACAGGTCTTAGAGGTTCAATCATCTCTTCCTCTGGTCTATAATCAATTCCTGCCTGTTCACATGAAGATCAGGGCAGGGATCAGGGCAGGGTGTGCTAAACCTCTAGTAGTTTCTCTAAAAGTAATAGATCTAGTGTTTCTGTAAATAATAGAGCCTACATCTATTTTTTCATCTGTTGGATATAGAAGTTCAAAATGGCTCTATTCCTTTTAAACCCCATATTATTTGTTGGTATCATTCTTCCAGAAATAAAATAGTGTCATTCCTTAGATACTACATTTAACATAGAAAGAGGAAAGTTTAACTTAACTCCATTCTTCACCTTCCATGTTCTTCCTCCATCAGTAAGAAAAGAAATAACTTCATCCAAGGCCTCATTCATAACAGAAAACGACTTATATTGGCAGCTATACACATCTTCCAACTGATAAAATTCATTAATTTTACTCGGAGTAAACTCCATCATTTTTCCACGAACAAACACAAAGTCTTCAAAAGTCTCCTTAAAATTGGCATAGAACTCCATCACTACGCCAATAATCGCCTCGAATGTATAGTAGTTGAAATTCTCCAACTGCCGAGCATTGATTAATCTCTCGACTTCTCCTCCCAAATTTTTAAATCCTTGATCCAGAATCACTTTTTTAGTGTTACGTAGACTATTGAAGCCAATGTTCGCCTTGTAATTGACAAACTTTTGATCATCAAAATCTACCTTTCTCTTTAGTTTGCTCATTCTAGGTGTCATGGTAAATCTATAAAAATTTGATAAAATCCAAATAAATTCCAAAAAAAATTCCAAAAATCACAATGTGAAACGTTTTAAACTTAAATCTACTAAGTAAGAGTTATTCACCAAAGGATTTTCTCAAAACCTTCCAAAAAAATCTCAAATTTTGGTTCTCGACAATGTGAGATAAATCCTTGGTGAAAATAAAAAATTTTGAGTTCAAAGTGTAACTCTTACCCAGAGAAGATGAAATCCAAAATTTGTTTGACTTAAAATCGCCTCAAATCCGAGCAATTGCAAGCCCTAGGTGCAAAACCAGAGGTTGAAGGTGACTCAAGGGGTAAAAAGGGAGTTTCACTGTGCAAATCGTGAATTTTAAAAGTGTTAAGGTCGGTTCGGGTTGAGGGCGCTGTCGGCGCCAGAGGCCAAAAATTCACTTATTGCTTATTTGATTTTTTTTAAGTTTCAATTTTCTCTCAATTTACTCCAAATTTTATTTAATCTTTTTGAACATTAATTTCCATCTAAAAATAATTCACAAACAACACCAAATTAACTTTTATATAAGAAAATACACTTTTTAAAAATACATTTTTCTAATCACATTTCCACATCTTCAAAGCAAACTAACTTATAATTTAGCATCGAAATCAAACCACAACACTAAAATGCTGACACAAAATTATACACATAATCAAAGTTCTAAAACAAAGTAAAGTAAATCAAATCCAATCCACATAATTACGTTAAAACATAAGTATTTTAAAATAATAGAGAGTCCAACTTCTTCAATTATTCTGCCTCTTATTCAATACTTTCTCCTCCTCTAATATCTCCCATAGACTGGTAATGGACATAAAAATTGTAGAAGGGTCGGTACAGGAACTGATCAGTTGATTTTTCATTGATCCATCCATTTTTCTTGAACATCTATACCAATCCTGCTTCAGCTGTTCTTGTATGATCAAAGTTCTCCTTCATTCTTAATCTAGGTGATCAAAAAGGTAGTTAATATTTTCTATTGCATTCATAATACTCTGAAGTTCTTCTTCCTCCATCAGTAAGAAAAGAAATAACTTCATCCAAGGCGTTTCCAAAGATATTGAACTTCCTACTGATGGTGGCATCAATAGTGTTGAAGCATGAGATGAATGATCCAAAATACAATCTAATGCTTAATTTCCATTTCCTATGTAATTTCCATCAATAGGAATCATGGGTTCCTAAGGTAGTAAAACTTTTTCCTAACTTTCATATGGAACTTGAGATTGACAGCAAAGTAGGAAAATTGTAGAAGGATGCCTAAGTATATTGGCCCATTCATGATAATAACCATAACAGATTTGAAAATAATTGACCCTACATCATTTTGTTTTTCTATTTGAATGCAATTTGAATGCAATAGTTTAAAATGACACTTTCTTTTGTAACTTTACTAATCTTCATGGTACGTAGTTGTTTTGCAAATATGAAGACATGTCATTGTTTTAAAATTGGGTTAAGCAGCGATGCAAAGAAACTAATGTATCCCTCATCTCTGATTTCTCAATTATCATGTTCATCCGTCAGAAAATTATTCAGAAAATCATCCGTCAGAAAATTATATACTTCTTGCATCATATCTCTCGTCAGGATAAATTTTTTATGATGACAGATTGGAACGTTTTCTATTATATACAAAACATTAATCCAAGCCGGAGTAAATGGTACAGCCTTACCTCGAACGAAGACAACTCCTTGGGTAATTCCATCTAAGTTAGCATAAAACTCCTTGACTACGAGTACTACAACTACAGCGGTAGTATAACACAGAACTTCCCAACGTCTTTGTACAATAATTTTCTCGATCTGTGAACTTGGATTACTAACTCCATGATTGACAAAGCCTCTCTCCTTGGTAAGTCTCTTCTTTGTGATGACTTTTTCGTATAATCTCTGCGCGTCAAAACTGATAAACTTTATTTTATTGAAAACTTCATACCTTGAAGTATTTCTGAAATTGAAAGCCATGGAATTCGAAATTAGGAAGTTTCTGGATGTTCAAGTCAGTTTTTAGGACTTTAAAAACACCTCTCGGAGCCCGCCATAACCATTCAGCACGTGAAAAATACCTGGGACGTCGTCGGCGCTCCCGATGGCACTATCGGCGCCATGGTCATTTAGGTCATTTAGTCGGGTGCCATCGGTGCCAGAGGCCAAATTCGCGTCTGAAATTTTTTTGTTCAATTTGATTCTAAATTTTCCTCCAATACCAATATTTGTCTTAATTTATG
>NW_018164536.1:5725182-5745342 GCF_001263595.1 Phalaenopsis equestris
GCCCTAGTTCAATTCTTCACATTTTGGTCCTTTTCACTCCAAATTCGCTCCTTTTTGCATCTTTTTGCTCCAATGACCCTATTTCATCATTCCTGCAACAAAACATCAAAAATACATTTCCTTAAAGTGCAATATCATCAAAAATAGTATAAAATAGGTATAAAAATCTCAACATATTTTCCTTTGGTCAAGCAACAACAAGTTCCATCCAAGAATGCATCATTGTCGGTTGCTCAAAATAATTTGGTGACCTGAGCTTCTTAGGTTGCATGGTTATTGAGTGTAAGTTGAATGGAGATGCTTTTGCAAATGTTGGTCATAAGAAAATTTGCTTGAGTTAGTAGTGAATTGTCACATGGAAAGGAGTTCATCTACAATGTGATGTTTGCACTTGAGAAATCAATGGACGAGATCATGATGAGGTTAGGAAAGGTAGGTTAACGAGAGTGTCATTGGGCTATGTCTTTGATAAGGCTGATTCTATTTTGAGAATATGTAGGAGAAAGAAGACATTTCAAATGAACTTATAATTTACATTGCTCTGGATTTTTGTACAGTACACACGCTATAATAGTGAGGCCAATCAATATTTAAATCTAGTAGGTGGTTGAGTTTGTTATACAATGGATGGATGTCATGGAGTTGGTTATTAATTTGTAGTTCGGATGAAGCCTAGCTAGAGCAGAGGGACCATGACAACACTCATTATAGTTTTTTATTGTTACTGTGTTATGGGCAATATCTGTTTTGTTGGTTGTAACACTATCAACATTCCTAACATGACGAATATCTATGTCTACAATGAAGAAGATGAGGAGGAGGAGACAGTTCCTCCTTACAAATAGCTAGCGAAGAAGCTAGAGAGGAGCCTGATCTCTTCCTCTTCTATCTACGAGGGAGTAGGGAGAACTTTGAAGAGGAGGGTTTAGTCTAAGATGAGAGTTGCTATGTTGACAAAAATTGGATACTTGCAGTAGTAAATGAATTATTGTGCAACTATTTTGGTATTGTCAGTATCACTACACATAGATTTTTCTACTTTTTTATAAAGCTTTTTATAAGTTAATTTTTTCCTTTTTTCTCTTTTGTGATTTGAGATGGCTTTGTCTTTATTTGTTTGTGTTTTTATGGAGATTAAGTTGACTTATGAGGCATTGGAAGCACTGAAATTTTCCACAAATAGAGCTTTAGATTGACTAGTTTAGAAATTGAAGGAAACATTGTGTGCTCTCATACTCACAATCCCAAACAGAAACTCTTCATTGGGTATAGCATTTAGTTTCCTGTAAAATAGAAACACATGTTACAAAAAATGACTTATGGTCATTTCCTTGGATGAGTTTTTATTGAAAGTACTCAAAAAAATTGAAAATTCAATTGCTTGGTTGGAGGAGACATTTGACTTATGAACTAGAAATTGATCCTTTAGTTAATTCTAATTAATTCAAAATTTATTAAATTAGAGTATCTTATAAATACAAACTTGCCTCTCTGTTGCGAGAAAAATTTGCGTACGTAACAAATACGTAGGGCTGCGTACATTTAGGGGTTATATGGAGGTTATATAGAGGTTACATCTGTGTTATATTCATGTAACATCCATATAAACTCCCTATAACCTACCTATAACCCAAATATACGCAGCCCTGCGTACTTGTTACGTACGCAAATTTTTCTCCTCTGTTGCTATTGGCCACCACCCGCCATCATTGCTCATTAATGTCAGTGATTGTCAACCACATATTAACATGATCTAATAAATGATCACTGCACAGTATTATATTTTGATTGAAATATCCTCTAATTTTAATTAAGTATATTCTATTTTTGTTCATATATATTCATGTTCTGGTATAATATTTCCAATTGAAATTTCATTTGTATCCATTATGAAAGAATAGAAGTAAATAGTAATAATAATAATAATAATAATAATAATATACAAAAAAATAAAAAATCAACACTATAAAAAATTTTGAATGAGTTATACATTGCTTAAATTTGCGAGCGAATAATATCTTTTTTAGTTATAATTAGTATTATCTACTCAAAATTTTCACAAAATATATTTTAAGGAAATACAACTGCACTTAATCGACAATAAATGTTAATAATATTACTAATAAACATATGACTAATTAGCTGTTTACACTATTTAAATTCAAAAAATTAATCATAAAATTAAGAAAAATGGAGCTTAAAAAATCAATAAAATGGTTAAATTTCTCTTGAATATATTTAATCAAATCTATGCTACTAAAAAAAGTGGGATCATTTTTTTAGTTTTCTTAAATTAAAATAAATTTATATATTTCGAAAAATTAGTTTCAAAATACTTTGAATAAATTTTAACAAGATAAAGTTCTTAATCATTGATTTTATTTTAAAATAAATGCAATATAAATTAAATTTAAATGAATTTTAAAATAATTTAGTGGATACAAATTTATAATGACCAAATTTAAAACAAAATATTTTAGCTCCAAATTTCTCCAATAAAAACATAAACTTTGTATCAAACCAACTATTTACAAAATAAACTTTTTTTTAGCCATTTTGGTGAATTTAATTGCAAATAAATTTGCAAAACTTTGAAGCAGGGCCTCCTTACCTTAGCTCTCAACATATTAATTATGTCTTGTATAAATAACCTCACTCTATACCAAATTAATCACTCCCCTGCCCTTTCTATGCCAAATTAATCACTCCCCTGACCGGTCGATCCTTGCATGTACAAATTACAATTACATTCCCAAAATAATAAAATTTAAAAGAAAGCAACTTTCTCTTAATTTATTTTACACGTAAATTTAAAATTGGTTTACTTAACAAACTTCCAAAAATTGTTAAAGTTTAAAATTAAACCTATGTTGACCTCTATTTAGAGAAAAATTTGAGTACGTGAGACGTACGTAGCGCTGCGTACTTCAGAGAGGTTATTCAGAGGGTATTAGGGGGTCATATTCATGTTATACTCTCTTGTAACTTCTCTGTAACCTACAAATAAATTTCACGCTTCTGTTTTCATATATTTGTAGGTTACATGTATGTTACGTGGAGATTAGAGGAGATATAACACGGATATAACCCTCTAATACCCTCTGAATAACCTTCTGACTTACGCAGCACGTACGCAAATTTTTCTCCTCTATTTATATCAAACTGAAAATCATATTACCTGTAAAATAATTTAACCAAAGTAGCTTTAAAAATAAAGAAAAATGATAATAATATGATAAAATTACGCTCCACTTATACTAATTGGTGTTATCATGTAAAATTAATACTGGAATAAAAAAACTGATAAGAAATGTAGCCAACAAGCCAAAGCATTATTTGGAGCTTCTCTTGTGGTACTGTTTCTTGATCCAGCTGATTCCCGTGCTTGTGCCGCTCTTCACCTTCTGCGCTCCGGCTTTGGCTGCCGTCTTGGCATGATGGGCTCCGGCCACCGCGGCCGACTTAGCCTTACCGAGCCTGGCGGCGGTCGCAGCCTTCAAGTTCGCAGTTTTGTTCTCTTTGCTATTGGTGCTGCTGCCCCTCCCGTAGCCATCATCCATCCCGCCGGTGCTCCACTGATCCGCCCAGCTTGGTGCTTCTGAACCCATTGCCTCTAGAGTGGTTTCGGATGATTTGAAAAATATGGGTTATTTGCATGATCGTTGAATTTAGAAAATAGATTTTTGAAAAATAAGCATTCGAAGATTCGCGGCAGCAAAGTGATTATTTAACATCTTGGCAATGAACGAATAACCAGCATACACTCGTGTAATTAAAGAGAAGTAAGCAAGAAAAGACACCTCATTTTTTTTGTGGAAAACCCACATAATAGGAAGAGAAAATTTGGTCTAGCCCAATTGAAATATTTTACTATGAATGATGAGTACATATGTACACTTTTCTCATGAATTAGGGAAGATGAAGTTATAAGGATACTCATTGTAAATGTATAACAGTAATTTATCAATAATAATCGTAGTGTGACAGTAATGAATGTAGGTCAAGTCGATTGCCAGGTATGATAGAAAATTGTTAACGACATATCAATTGTCTCTTATTTACTATCAATCAAATAAGTTGATTTTATTTTCTTAAGCAAAATAATAAATAATAAAATAATTATTTTCTTCAAATAGATATTTTATCTATAAGCAATTATAGTAACACTAAGGGGGTGTTTGGTATGATACTTTTAACAGAATTTAAGTTAGATTTAACCTAAATACACCCAACACCATAAATAGGTTAGATAAATCCGTCGTTAAGTTAAATCCAATTTTTGCTTGTTCTATTAATTAAATCTGAATTTATTAAATCTACTTATTAGTTGGATTTAACAGATTTTGCTCAGGAAAAAAATATTTTAAATAGATTTACGTTGAACACCTCAAATGGATTTAATGAGATTTAACTTTAACTGAACCAAATATTATTTCGGATTTAATGATATTTAGATTTAGTAACTAAATCCTATTTAACTTAAATCCTTCTTGCAGTCAAACACCCCCTAAAGCATCTGTTAAATTTGTTTTGGTTATTCTCACTACAGTTTTTTTGTGTGAAAACTTCAACAATGGCATTTCTTATTGTTATCTCAACGTTACGAATGTTTTATTGGATGCAAGTTCGATCATAATAAAATGAAAATTTACAAACATACCACTTAATTCTTATGTGTTTGCATGTCTTACAGCTAAATTTTAATTTTTACATACGTGTCACCTTATCTAAAGAACAGAAGTACATTTAACCTTTTAAAAGATAAGATGGTAGCCTTTTTGATGTGAAATGAAAGACTGGGTAATATTAATATAATACATTAAATTTATGTGTTAGGGACTTTAATGATTCTCTTACAAATAATAAATTGTTTGATAAAATATCAAATATGAATGGCAAGATTATGTATTTTTTCTTCCAAAAATTTCAAAAATAAAATCATGTATGAGCTTGACTGAAAAGCTTGGCAGAAGAGTGCTCTCAAAGCTCGTTGGATTATGCTGATCTTGAAGTGATGGATATCCTCATAATATTCAAATAACCAATTGTAAAAATCAATAGAAGGCATCTTGTCTCACTCAAATTAGATATTGAAGAATTTTTTTAATTAGAGATGAAGATTCATAGAAATTGTACAAGGGAGTAAGCAGATTCATGTCACTCATTTATTTTTTGCTAGGAGAAATGTGAAATTGCATAAATAAATTCAAGAGATCCGAAGCAAAAAAAGTTTTGAAAAGAAGCGCACAATATAAAAATCACATGAACATATGATTTAAAGTGGAAAATCTGTGAATGAAAAAAATCACAGTCATACCAGACCAAGAAAACCACTATGAAGAAAATGATGAGACTTACACAAATTGCACTATACTCAGGCTTCTCTACACTTCGGAAACTCCAGGAAGCTCTTCTCATCTCCCATACAACAGAGAAAATCGAAATCCACATGCATCCAATCAACAAAAATGAAACTTTAAGTGAAGAACTGCTCAAATTTGACTACCAACTATGGGGCTCCATGATAATGGCAATGTGGCGCTCCAATGGGTGATGGGGCATTGACTTCCAGAAGCTACAACATCGTTCTCTTAGGTTTTAAACTTATATCGGGCACGGTGACACTACCATCTAAGGGCCAGGGAGTTAAGTACAAAAAAAAAAAAATGACAACCCCGCTCTCGGGCAAATTCACCGTCAAGCTTGATCAACAAAATTGAGGGTGCTAAGTGAACAATTGATTAACATAATGAGGCTCCACATAAAAATAATCTCCCACTTGTATATTGATTGTAAGCTACTTAAAATCCACAACATCTTCATAGTTATGAATTATAATGTGACTCAACCAGGTCTCAACCTTCCTGAACTCCAACTAAAGCTAAGCATAGCTTCAATTTCTTATCAATCACAAACTCTGTTAAAATGTCTGTAGGATTCTAAGCGGTGTGTATCTTAGATAATTGAAAATCTTGTAAGAGTGAACAAATGAAATGATACCATAGTTGAACGTGCTTTATCTTGGCATGAAATATCTCATTATTTTCTAGAAGAAAGACATTCTTTCCGTCACTTTGAAGCTTTTTCTTCCCTTGTTCCTTTTCAAGCTCTTCCAAAAAGATTGTGGTCAAATGATTTCCTTGCTAGCTTTGGTGATAATAATATACCCAGCTTCTGTATTTGGTAGAGCAACAACCTTTCATAACTTGAAAACTCGAATCACAGTTGTGTTCCAAAAAAAAAAAGATATATCATCAATACATCCTATAAGATCCAAATCTACATATCCTTATAGATTAATCCCTGTACTTCCAAAATAAAATAATTTATTGATTTTTCTTCCCAAGTATGTGAGAGTCTACTTCGCCGCCTCTTAATGATGTTTGGTTGGATTACTTATGTATCAGCTGACTACTCCCACTATATGTGTAATATCTGATATTATACATATGATTATATATATTAAACTTCTAACAGCTAAAGCATAGAAGATATTGTGCATATGTGTTTGCTCGTCTTTAGACTTACATGATTGTTCCTAAATATTTTAAAGTGACTATCTAAGCTGGTGCTAATTGATTTTATTTCACTTATGTTGAATCTGTGTAGAACATTCTCAACATATTTTGCATGAGACAACTTCAATGTACATGCATTGATGTCCTCACTAATGCTCTTTCCGATAATTTTTTTGGTTAAATCTAAATCCTTCATTTCAAACTCTTTTTTATAATTGCTCCTTCAAATCTTGGATCTTCTCTATATTTGATCCTATAATAAGCACACCATTCTCGTACAAAAGAAAAACAATATAATAATTATTAAAATATTTAACGAAGCAAAAATGAACTAATTGAAACTTCATGTACCCATTATTTGATATATATCTTTCAAATCTCTTATACCATTGTTTTGGTTCATGCTTCAAATCATAAAGATTTTTCTTCAGTATACAGACCATATCTTCTTTTTCTTAGAACTCCATATCTTTTTGGTTGTACCATGTACCAATTCTTAAATCGCCATGTAAAATGACTATTTTTTACATCCATCTATCACAAATATAGATCTTCTACTTCTATTAAGCTCAACACAACTTTGGTAGTTATAATCTTCACTACAAAAATAATATCTTAGTATAATCAACTCCTTCCTTTTTGTTGAAATCCCTTTACAACAAGCCTTGTCTTGTAGCATTTGCTATCATGTAATTCTTCTTTCAATATGTAAACTCATTTGTTGAGTAGGTTCTTTTTGTCATATGGTAGTTTTGTTGATTTTAATGTCTGATTTGATATTAGTAACTATATATTAGCATCCATAACAAACTCCCACTATTTTGAGTCATCAAATTGAATGGCCTTCTCATAACACTCTGACTCACCATCATAAGCCAAAAATAAATAGTCTAATGAATGAGAATATCACTATGTCAATCTTAAGATTGTACTAGGCCTCCTAACTTTAGTCGTAGGTGTCTGAGGAACTTCATATTCAATGAAAGCATACTTAATAGATTTTGAATCAAACTTATTTCTGGATCCTGCATCAACATAGACATATGATGCACAACCAAATACTTTCAAGTGAGAGATTTATCTCTCTATCACTCCAAGCTTAGTCATATAAACTTTTATTCAAAGGTGTCAATGGATCACGATTGATCAAATAAGCTACAATATTTACAACTTCTACCCAAAACTATTTTGGTATGCAATCCCATACTCCTGACTCACTTTGTGATGGTTCGACTCATGTGCACATAAACACTATTTTATTGTGGTGTCCTTGGAATAATAAATTCATGCCTAAGACATTTTAAAACGCAATAACTCATGAATCTCTTATCTTGATATTCACCATTATTATAGGATGCAAGACATTTCAACCTAAAATCTGTGCATTCTCAACCATGTCTTTTCTCTTTTTAAACACATCAAATGGATTCATACATCTCATTAATAGATAAAAAGTGCTATTAATATTATCTTAAGCAGTTAAAATGGCACTTTTTGTCACCTTCCACTAATCTCCTGAAAAAGTAGTCACATACCCAGACCTAGTAAACTGACTAACATAAATCAAAATTCTCATCAATAAAAAACATGACTAACTTTATTAAGTTTTTAAATTGATTCGTTTGACAAGAAATCAACATCATCATGTCCAACAATAATATAGGCCTTGTTATATCCCAAATACTGCTTCCCTAAAACACCTTCATTTAGGGCTGTAAAAAAAGCTCATCGTTTGTGAATAACTCATGTTTGATTTGTTCGTTAAACATGCGAGTGAACATGAATATTTTTTTAGCTCAATTTATAAATGAGCCAAACGCAAAAAAAAAAAAAGTTCAATTCCCGCTCATTTTCGCTTGAAATAAATAAATAAATAATATCCATTTATATCCTTTTTATATTAATTTTTTCTATGTATTTAATAATGATAAATTTTATTATTTTAAAAACTATTTGGGTGGTATAACTATAAAAAAAATATAAATTTAGGTGTTATATATGTAAATACATAGGATTTGGGTGGTATGTATGTAGATGTCCCTAAAAGTTGAAATAACATTTAGAGTTGAGAGAAATTAGACTATCTCCTCATTGTAGCCTGTGGGAAGACAAAAATGACTAGACCTCGCATTCTGATTTTCATAATGTTTCTCTTAGAAAAGGTTGGCCAACAACGATGGGCCTTGAAGGCTACTATCATATCCTATTAGAGAACATTATACAAAATGATGGACCAACAAGGGTTACTATCAACAAAGGCTACTGTCAATTTTTTAAAAGTTTCATTTGCTTCTTTTCCATGCAAGTTTCATATTCCAAGAAAGTAACCTAAATTTGGCCTATCTCTTCATCTGATGATCGACTCAATCTCTGTTCAAAAAGATAGACATTGGTTTTATTTCATCTCTTCAACAAGTTTAGTAATGAGCATAATGACTCTATTTTTTTGATTGAAGAAGAACCTATAATTAGTTTTTTTGGGAAATTTCTAACCAAACAATTTCAACCATAACTTTTAATCTCTTATTTTACTATGTTTAACTCTATGTATTCCTTAATTCTTAGAGTACATTGAATGTACAAAAATAGCTATAACAGAGTTTTTGCTACTCGTATTAACAACTGCTTTAAGGATGAATGATTTTATGTAGTGCTAGCGATTTAATAACTATCTTTTGTAGCTCAAGAATGTTTTAGCTTATGCTCCTACCTATTATCTAGATATACCAAGAGAGATGTATGGTCTAATGAGACTACTATGAAATATTTATAAAAATTTAGAAATAAAAAAATTTGTAGAGCATAGATAAGAAAAAAAATTCTTTATGTTGATTAAAACTATAAATACATGTTCTTTTCTTTAATTAGAGATGACATGACTTTAAAACTAATGATAGAACACTTTCAATTTTTTTCTAACAACAATGAAAGTAGTAGCGATGATGATTGAGTGATAATAATTAAATAATTACATCTAAGTGATGGTGGTCAAACAATAATAACTAGAGGATAACATAAAAAAAAATACGATCAAACTATGGAGATCGAGCAACAATAATTAAATGTCGCAGTCATTGGTGTTTGGTGTCCAAATTGGTCGTTGAGTAGAGCTCTAAAGCTCTTTGAAAACCTAAGAGCTTTCAAATCTTAAAACTATGCCCCGTCATGAGAAAAATAAACTTTATTTATGATTTTTTAGAATGATATTTTAATTATTTGGGTAAAATCTGCAAACACTTCATCAGATGACTCATATATTATTTTCTTTGATTATAAATCATTTATTTTGGAATTAATTGTATTAACGATATTAGAATTAAGTGATATTAAACACATTTTTTTTTTATTTTTTCTCAACGAAATGCTCTATTTGACTATAAAAATACATAATCTATATATTATTGGACATTTCAATTAATGATCAAAAGTTTTACAGCATACTTTAATTGCCTAATTTTGGCTTATTTGGCATCGTATCTCACCGCTCTGGTGATTTGAGTTCATCTCATAGAGAGGTTTTAATTGATTATTATTTTATTAAAATTGACATCATATCCCCCATACGATGCAACGATGCATCCTGAAGATGATGCAACAATGCACTTTGAAAATGATGACTTTCTCCGAACTCCTAAAACTCTCTCATCGAGGCCGACCATTACAACCTATGTGGTATACAACTCGTATAGCTTCTGACTTCGGCTCCTGTAGCCTCCAAACTTCATCACAACTCTTCACTATGGACTATGTTATCAACTACAACCTATGTGGCCCACAACTCATGAAGCTCCTAATTTCGGCCCCCGTAACCCACGAAAGTCATCACAATTCATCACTAGAGCTTACGTGGTCCACAACTCATGCAACTCTTATCTCTTTCATTTGCGACCTATAAATGTCATTACAGCTCACCACTATAGTCTATATGGTCTGCAGCTTGTGCATATCTTAAATTTGGCCTCTACGACTTACGAATGTCATAACAGCTCAGCACTACACTCTACGTGACCAACTATAACCTATGTGGCTCATAACTTATTCAAATCTTTACTCTAGCCACTACGTTCTATACATGTCATCACAACTCACCACCATGGTCTACGTGCGGTCCATAGCTCGTGTACCTTTCTACCCCAGTTTTTATGGCCTACGAATTTTTTCACACAGCTCACCATTATTGCTTACATGACCAACTATGGCCTATGTGATTCATAACTCGTGCATCTCCCAACTCTGGACCTCGCGGCCTACGGATATCTTTATAGCTCACCACTACAACTTATGTGACCAACTACGTTGTCCACATCTCATGTAGCTTCTGGCTCTAGCCTTTGCGGCTTACAAACGTCATCATAGTTCACAACTATGACTTACGTGACCAACTACAGCCTATGTGGTCCACAGTTCGTGCAACTCCCGACTCCAACATTTGCAGCCTACAGACACATCATCACATGTCACCACTACGACTTATGTGATCAACAATGGCCTACATGGCTCAAAGATCATGCAAATTCAGACTTTGACCACTATGACCTATGGACATCATCGTAGTTTATGTGACCAGCTACGACCTAGATGGTCCACAACTCGTGTAGCTCCCAACTCTAGTCTCTGCAGCCTACTAACGTCATCACAGCTCAACACTATGACTTATGTGGCTCACAGCTCCTTCAACTTCTTACTACAACCTCTATAGCCAACTGATGCTTGCATGCAACCCACACGGCCAACCACTACTATGGCTATCAACCATGGCCAATATGACAAGCTAGTGCTAAGGCCACCTTCTTCAACATTCACGACAAAATTTTACTTCCATAGCAATCAACTACGACCCTTACAATTCGTTATTACTGAGAATTACATTCATTACAATCAAACAATGACTATTGTCTATGAACTACTATTGTACATTTACAATGATCAACTTTGTAACTCCATCTTTCTTAATTCAGAAGAAGAGTTGACATTTGTTCTCATCATTCATAGTAGATTGTTTTAACTTGGTTAAGTCTTTCCCTTTCCCATAATTTTTCACTTAAAAAAATTTGAGACGTCTCCTTCTGCTTACTTATCTTTAATTGCTTGACTATGTGTTAAATTTTCGTGAAACACTACAACGATAATTCATTACCATCCACAATGAATCTTCCGACACACTTCAAAAATAAATACCAAAATTTAGATATTAGATATGTAAATATATGAGTTTTGTGGTATGTACGTAAGTTTTCTTTCTCTTTCATCATACATACAAATGAAATCTTCAGCATGATAAAAATTTTATCTTTTAATTTATATTTATAGAAGCATCAAAATAAGTTCCAAATCAAACATAGACAGCTTTGACTCTAATTTACACGTACCACATGTTCTAAACTTGAGGTGTTCTTCATTCAGCCCTTTGAATTTTATACCAAAATCGATGATTTGGTAAAGCTGTCTCCTTTTGAAACGACTTTTTTTTTTCCCAATCAATCTTGAGAAAAAAATCTACCTTTTTGCTCCAAAGAACACATTTAATATTTTTGCAAAATTAAAAAAAAATTACATCAAAATATTATGATAAAAAATTTATCAAAATACACTCTAAGGGTCCGTTTGTGATAGCTTATTTGGTGCGGTAGCGTTTTGAAAACAAACCTCACCTGTTGGGATAAACTGAGTTTTGACAGCTTATGCGTTTTCAAAACACTAAAAACAACGTTTTCGCACCGCATCTATCTACGTGTGGTGGCAGCTTTCTGACAGCGGTTTGACTTTTCTAAAAAAATAAAAAATTTGTAATAGTCATCGCACCTAACTTATCAGTAGATTATTCAATAAGCTGCAGCTGCTCCAAACATACCCTAAATCCCTTAAATTTATTTTTGAGATAGTTTATATTACCGTTTGATTTTTAATAGTATTAAAGAATAATTTAGTTAAATCCAAATTAATAGCACAAGAAGAAACCAAAACATAACAATAAAAGATAATAATAATAATAATAAATAAAGTTTAATGTAATAATATAACTTTGTTAATATAAAAAAATATATTTAGGGATAGAGATAAAGCTTACACTAAGGGCAGCTAAAGATTTGCTTCTGAGCAATGTATATGACGAATTAAAATACATTGAAAACTTAAATAGGAAAATGTTAATAGCAGGGAGATTAGACGCACCTGATAGAGAGAAAAATCTGAGCCTGCTGATTGCCTTCAAGACGACGAAGAGAACCAGAAAAGGTTTGTCAATTTTCCAGGATGAATGAAGTCCGGGGTTGGGTTATGAATGCATGAATTTTACCGGGTCTAAACATTTTTGGTAGATTTACATGCATACCACTCAAGTTTTATGTATTCATATATTAACACCATGATTTTACCTATGTTTGATGAAAAAATATTGTATCAGAATTACGTGCGGAGTCTAATGACAAGAGTACAATGAAATCACGTTACGTGGAGGTGACAGGAAACAAAACAAAAAATCAGTCCGGTAACACATGAGAATATTCCCCCCTGCGTAATTTCGTGTTTTCATGTGTTATTGTGTTATGAGAATACTCGATTTTATAATAACACAATAACACTTCAATAACACTTAAATAACACATAATAACACATGAATAACACACAATAACACCTGAATAATACGAGGGGAATATTTTCTTGTGTTACCAGACAAATTTTAATTTATTTTTTTTTCTGTCACCGCCAAGTGACTTGATTTCATTGGACTCTGCACTTAACTCTACATATATTCTTTTTTCAAAGTTAAAATGAGATGCTTTTGATAGGATTTGGAAGAATTGGGTGGAATAAATATAAAACTAAAAAGTTCAGGAGGTAAATGTGTAAATTCATAAAAATTTTATGGTATGTACGTAAATGCTCTAATATTAGTTTAATGAAAGAAAGGAGAAAAAGTGAGAAACAGGGCGCTGCCTGAACTTTATTAAAGTTGACAAAGTTGTTACGATAGACCAAGAAAAATAAAATTTTCTGATAATGGAGGTCACGATTTTGATGTTTAGGTATGGTTATATGCGTGTGATTTTATCACTAAATTGACTCAAAAATGAAAAAAAGCTTTTCAAATTATGTTAGATTGTTTTTTAACGCAATCTAAAGAAACTGACATAATATGGGTCACAAGTTGGTGTTATTTCTAAGAAATTAGATAACTTGGATTTGAATTTAGTGCAAGGATTCCTGGCCAAGTAGGTGATTCTAGCAATGCTTTTTTAGAGTTCAACGAGTCAGATTCTAATAGCGAAAACCCAAGCCAAAAAAACTACCCCAATTTTAACTGGAATAATAATAATTAAGGCGAAGAAAATTAATAGTGGTATAGCAACCAACCTAATCCTATAAGAAATTGGAGCAACCTTGGTAGTGGTAACCCAAGACTAACTTACACACCTGAGTTCTCCTCTAATCCACAGGTTATGGAGAAGAATTTATCTTTGGAAGAATTGGCATTGAATTTGAGAAATAAGATACAAAGTCATATTGCAAGCATACAAAGTATTAAAACACAATTAGGACAATTAGCTAACTCACGGAGTCAGTGATCTCAAGAGATGTTACCAAATAACATATGAGTGAATCCAAATAGCGAAGTGTAAAGCCATTGACTATGGAGTGAGGAGTTAGAGGAGGTTGTTAAGGAGGACCATAACAAATAAGAAGAACTAGAGTTTGAAAGATTTAGAGAAAATTCTATCCCAAACTTAAGAAAGATACCCTCACCTCCTAAGATAGTACAAGAGAGACCACCACCACATTTTATCCAGAGACTCCATAAGCATTGCTTAGACTAGCAGTTATCTTGATTTGCAGAGATGTTCAACAAGCTTATAATTAGTATCCCATTTTCTTAATCTTTATAACAAATGTCTAGTTATATTAAATTCAAGAAAGTCATCCTAAATAAAAAAAACCACTGGGTGATTTTGAGACCGTTGCCGTAACAGAGAAGTGTATTGCTATCCCTCAGAAAAAAACTACATAAAAACTTAAAGATCTAGGTTGTTATTCCATCATTTATGCTATAAGAGAGAAATAATCTTGAAAGAATTTATGTGATTTAGAGGATAATATCAACAGTACATGAATTTAGCTTATTACTGACAGTCAAATACCATCGTTAATAACGTAAAAACAGTAAGTAATATATTTACTGACAGTTTAATGACGACTAAACTAACATAGCAAAAATGCTTGTCTCTAATTAAATTACTGACTTATTTATTGACAATTTACATTAACAGACAGGTATCTGTTGTACCATAACTGTTGCTAGAAATTAAAAAAAAAAAACATTCCATGTTTTATTGTAGCTTGAATGTCAGTTACATAACCAACGCACATGTCCATAGGAAAAGTGTTGGACTTCTGTTTAGAAAGTATCGTGGTTCTGTCGGTAAAATGTCGTGCAACCGTTAGTTAACCATGGGAACTTATTGATGCTTTTGTTCTTAGCAAAAGTACATCATTTTTTGTAGACATCGTTTGTTCAGTAGGCCGTAAAAAAATCATCATAAAACTATCAGTAAGCCGTCAAAAACCTGTACCATCAGAAAAAAAAAAAACTTTGAAATCCCTCCTTGAACACTACAATCTACACACCTGCAATCATAAAAATACAATCAAAACACAACACAACACAGTAACGAAACTAATTAACACATAAAACTTATATAGAAATAAAAGAATTGCAATTATATTAAACGAAAAGAAATATATAACTGTATAACAAAAATAATGCTCACTAACAACAAAGTGTTTAAATAAACAAAAAAAAATATTCATCATCCGCTTTTGTCCACTCCTCATCACCATCATATCACCCTCATCCTGCATTGGCTTATTCCCTTTCTAAACTTCAGAATGTTGCACCACTTCAGTCTTTGCTCTCATCTTCAAACTCAGGGAGGCTATCTGAGCAGCAACCTGACAATGTGTCTCCTTCTAATGTGCAGTGGAGGTAGATGCGCTGGAGGTCAGGCATCATAGGCCGATGCCGAGGACCACAACCCATAGACCTTGCCCTTATTTTTCCCGCTAACAGCCACCTTCCAGAGGTTATTCTCAGAAAAACCGTGAGATGTGTCTGAACCACAGCCCGACTGTTGAAATCGACTCTTACTGAGCCTTCGTAAGGCATCCTAAAAAAACATATGATTGACAAAAGTGAGAGACTAAATAAATTTTGATAGTTATTTGAATTGTATACTCATTAATCTAGTGAATTACCTGTGTCTTATGAGATCTAATGTCCGTCCATGACTGATCCGACTGTCGCCTATGGGTGTGCTTGTGTAACTCTGCAGCACTTGACTCGTGTTCTTTCTCCAGTACCAGTCAGTGTAATAGAATATTCAGCATACATTTAATGTAAAATAAGATTTAATGCAAACTCTTTCTCCAGTATCAGTCAGTGTAATAGAATATTTAGCATACATTTAATGTAAAATAAGATTTAATGCAAAAAAAAAAAGTCTTACCTCAATGAAAGTTAGATTTCAAAGTAAATTTTCATTTTGAAAATGACAATTAGATTCTGAAGTGAATTTTCTTTCGACAATGAAAATTATACCTCACAAAGGAGGACACAGTGAATACTCTTTACATCATATAAAATATCTTCTTTTAAGAAAATATTTTGAGGTGTACAATCAAGGTGTGCAATTAATCGCATAAGGGGCCGCAACACTAAGAATGATTAATCCTAGGATTGGCTTTACAGTTGAAAACAAAATATGAAACAAATATATTCGTGAAATGGTTAGAGTACCTACAGTTTTAAACAATATTAGAAATAGGCATCATAAAGTCTAAATAAGTCATCAGAATTATTTTTTTCTTAATACGAAACATCGATTTTAGCTTGAAAATTGACTAATTTTAATTTTGGCTCAAATAAAGAGCAGATCAAAATGAATAACTCAAGCTTCGGGCAAAAAAGTTTGGATCCAATTTTCTCAGAGTCGACCACAATTATGCTCAAAATCAGAACGTTAACAACCTACTGAGGCAGTTAGGGCTATCGAGGATCGATAATCGACAAACATTTATCATATTTTACCTCTAATCTTGTCTGTCACTATAGTTACACTAACTATTTCATGAGCATATTTCTTTCACATTTTCTCTACAAGTATAAAGCATTGATCCACTGAGGTATTCTACTATCAATAACTCTTACTAGCTTACTTTCACTCCTCTAAATAAATTCCAAGAAGAAAATGTACCATAAGATGAAAGAGTTTTTATTTATTTCTCCAATAAGAAATCTAATTTTATTTGCCAAAATAGAAATTCACTTCAAATATTATGTTCATGACATTGCAGAACATTATATTTAAAGTGAATTTTTATTTTGGCAATGGAAATTAGATTTCTCATTGGAGGAAGAAATGAAAACTCTTACATCATATGAAATATTTCATTATCATAATTTGTTTGGAGGTGTGTAAGTAATCTAGTTAAAAGTTGTGGATATGAGGACATTTAGGTTTATGATTTACTTTTCATTTGGAGACAAAATATGAAGCAAATATATCTGTGAGAGGGTACGTGTAGCTACAATGACATATACTATTAGAGGGGGACATCTTAATGGATTGTTAATCAATGTCGACCAATTAATGATCATCGACAGAACTAACATTACTAATATGTAAAATGATCCAAATTAGAGATGAGATAATGTAGGCTCAAAATAAATTTGATCTAAAATTTTGGCTCGGAGCTCGGCATGTTTATTTCAATCCGAGTTTCATGTACGAGCCAAACTTAAAAACAATTTCCAACTGATTATCATTTTTCAAGATATTTTCACAGTCCTACCATATGTAGCACAATAAATATCTACTTACATACAAAATAGTTTACAGGATTTAACCATCTCAGGATTTGATAATTCTAAATATGTGGGATTTATTAAATCCAATTCAAACTAAATTCTGCTTGCAGCCAAACAACCCCTTAATCTAATACTTAGGGGCTATTTAGGAGCCCGTTTTAATAATGAATTATTCAATATTTAAGTTAAATATTCTCAAATAAAGAAAACGATGAGTTTTGTGATGGATGATTAGGACAACTGTTGTGGGTGTAGAGGAGAAAAGGTAGGATTTTTGCGGAGCAATGAAGAGGAAGATGCATATTGGCCTTCGACATACTTAAACGATCTGATTTCAATCCGACTGAAGGCCAATTCAAAAGAAATTCGATACAAAATTAATTTTTGAGTGATTGTCGTTATTTGAGCTAAATTCACAAACTTGCCCTACGTAACACATGTATAAAAAAAACTTTAAATGTCCTAAGTTTCAAACATGTATATGTTGACCTCACTTTTGGTTGAGGTCTAGAAACTTCTTTAGTAACCTAGGTCTAGCCATAGGACTTTCCTATTGACTAGTCTTAGAAAATTAGAAAAGATACCCCCACCATTAGAAATTCAAAACTCTTCTTTTTACTCAACTTGAAATTCCACATAATGATCTTAACCTCTAGCATTTAGTAGATGCAAACATACAACCTTACATTTAGATGAAAGGTTGTATTAAAATGTATAATTTATGTGTTAGATATAGAAGTACATAGGAATTTAGTGGCATGTATATAAATCTTTCTTAAACAAATGTTCAGGGATTCTGTATTTAAGCATAGACAACAAACATCATATTTAAAAAATTGGGTTCAGGGTTTATCTTAAAAACAAAAGAAAAAATAAAAACTTTAAAAGCTTAAAAGAGGAAGAAAGGAAGTCTTTAAAGATCTACAGTTGCAAAACAAATCAAACAAGACAAACACAAGAAACATTAAGATAAATCAAACCAACAAAAACCACAAAAAGAAATGAAAATTACCAAACAAACCACCAAAACAAAAAGAAGAAGAATAATCAACTATAGCTGAAATTTGCCTGCAGAAAAACGTTAAAATTTCATCCTAAATTTTGAGCATACAAAAATATATTCAAACTGGTTGAATTTTAATGAAGTATGGAATTCATCACAGCTCAAAGAATTAATCACAACAACCAGTGAAGATCAAGGAAGAAATGTAAGCTTGTCAACATCAAATTAACTATCTTAAACAATGGCTAGCTCATATATCAAACCAAATCAGAGCAGAAGCACCAATGTTCACTATAAAATATTCAATCCAACACAATGAAAGTATATAGAAGGTTAGTCAATTCTAGCAAACATCACATTAGCCAAGATATCCATAGAATACACATCACTGAAAGAGAATAACATCAATCCAACTCAGTATAAGAGCAATGTGGTAATAAATCCAATTCCAAACAACATTACTTCTTCAGTGTGTTCCGAACTATAAAGAATATTCTGATAACAGAAAAAAGAAAAGTAATAACCAACAAGAATATTTTAGTTTTCAATTGATTTTCATGATCATAATAAATCAAGCATCAAACTATTCAATCTTATTTCTTGAGATAATTCTTCGTAAGCTCATTTGTCTGCTCAACGTTAGCAAAATATGTTTTGAATTTACACTAATAAATTATTTTACTTTTTTGTTGCATCTTATTACTGTGGAGATGTCTAACTATTTATTTACAACCTTCTCCTAGATTTAATGAAGATGATGTCTACATACTATTGATGATAATCACTGAGAAGTACTCTTTGAGGCCATCCTTAAATAATTTCTCAAATCAAAGTTAGGAGCAATCAACACACAAAATAATTTCATAACAGTTTTGTATTGTTTTATTGTCATATTTCTCATTATTATTATGGAGATGTTTAAGAATTTTTACAACCTTCTTCTTGAAGTAATAACGATGATGTCTACATGCTATTTGCGATAATCACTGAAAAGTGCTCTTTAAGGCTTTCCCTAAATAATTTTTCAAAGCAAATCTAGGGACTATCAACAAACAAAATGATTTTATAGGAACTTTAGTAAATTCTATTTAACTTAAATCCTACTTGCAGCCAAACTCTCCCTTAATGTAAATCTAAAGTGCAACCAAACAACCCTTGAGTCACGAAATCTCATGAAAAAGAAGATGAAAACTTACCTTATTGAATGGTTTTGGGTAGGAAATGAGCGGAAGAAGGAGAAAAATGGGAGTATCGGGTTTCTGCAAACCACGATGCCGTCGTACACGATCCCAACTAGCTAGAGTTCGATTACAAAGATGATGGTCTTGGATGAAACTGAGAGAAGACTAGGGCAAGGGTGAGGCCGAGGCTTTTGGGGAGCTAAGGAAGAATATAGGGCGAGGGCGAGGGCGAGGGCGAGGGCGAGGGCGAGGCGGCATGGGACGAGGGCGAGGAAAGAAGAGAAAATGAGGAATCTAGGTGGGGTGGACTTAATTAGGGCATTTATCAATGGCTTACCAGGGGCATAAAATCCATTAGTTTATTAGTACGGACAGTTATTGTCATCGCTTATTAATATAACTTATTGGTTAACACCCCCATCAAATTGCAGGTTCCTAAATAACCTACAAACTATGGGTCTGTTTGGGGCAGCTGCAGCTTATCCAGCTTCTGCTGATAAACAGCTTATCCTGATAATCTGCTGATGATCAGCTGATTCGGATAAGCTGTCTGGCTGTTTGGTTGGCGCTTATGGAAAACAGCTGATTCTTAAAAAT
>NW_018164536.1:5746538-5749950 GCF_001263595.1 Phalaenopsis equestris
ATCGGGGCGAGGCTCGAACGAGTTGGTGACGGGAGCCGGGGCTTTGAACAGAGACGAGAGCGAGAGCGAGAAGCTAGGGTCACGGGAGAGGCGAAGGAAAAAAGAAGGTCACGGGCGTAAATTACAATTGGAAAACGGGGACCGCGGGCTGACCCCCGCGGTCCGCGTCTTTTTACAATTGAGAAAACACATTTTTCAATAATTTGGCGATAAGTGGGTACCAAACAGTGAGGCGGCGTTTTCAAAACGCCGCCCGCACTTATAAGCTATCCCAAACGGGCCCTATGTCTCTTTGTTCATAGTCATTTATAGCCGATGATTTATTTCTTCAATAATAATAAAACACCATTGAAAAAAAAAATTATTGTTTTTATGAGACGAAATATCCTATAGTTAAGCTATCATAAGTAGTCGAGTTGATAAACCATCGTTATGTCGTCAGAAATTGGCACATTTTTTCTGACGCATATTTAAGATGTTAGTTTTTACATTGGTTATACCTTATTTTCCTGTAGTACAAGGTTATGTTTTTACCTATCATTCAGAGATTAGGACTAGGATAAATCCAACATATCATGGTGACCATATAATTATTTGACCGTTCTCTTACCTATCCTAAATAGTGATAGAGGATGTCTTAGTTAATGTTGATAAGTTCATCTTTCCAATAGATTTTATTTTGTTGGATATATAGCAAAATGTTGAGATCCCAATCATACTAGGTAGATCTTTTCTTGCCACTGAAAGAGCAAATGTTGATTTACAACAAGGTGAGTTAAGTATGACAGTATTTGATTACGAAATAACTTTTAGAATTTATAATCAAATTCAACCCCCTATATATCCTCCAGAAGAATGTTGTAGAACTAAGATTAAGAAGTCGCAACAAATTTTGAATATTAGGAGATTGATCAGTGACTACTTAAAAGTCAATTTGATCTTAGAGAAAAATTTTAGGAATGATTTGACATTGTTCGACTATGGACGCTAAATCAAGAGGCAACTCAAGTGTTATCTTGTAGTTTTATCTTTTATTTGCTTTAGTTTAAGTTTGGTTGACAGTGTGATGTTTGTGTGTTTACTTGAGTGCTTAATTTGAGTTGGATTACATTGATTGATCCGTAGATAGTGAAAAAAAACTAGGTTATGTGATTTCCAGAGCTAGCACGCCTGTGCCATGTCTAGTATTCATGTGTTATGACATGCTTAAGTGCACCCATGCCATACTTATCACACCCACACTTCCTTACTGCACTTGCGCTACTACCTTTAGTGTGTCCGTGCCAACTCCTATTTAAGTGCAATCCCTTTTTCTTTTTCTTCATTTCTTTCATGATTTTTTTTAATCTAGTCAAAGAACTAAAGATCTTGGAAGAAGAATGGAGAAAGGGGTTTCTAGAATAAAAACTTAAGCATTTCAAGGGATTTTTATGTGGGAAAGTTTTCGACTATCTTTCTTTTCCCTTCATTATATTGATTTCTTCTTTTTATCCATCCTTCATTTTCATTGAAAATCCATGGCTTCTAAGACTAGGAGATTGAAATGATTTTCATAGCTATCGAATCTGATTACTAAGAAGTTATCAATTTTCTTACCGATTATAATGCTCAGTAGAGAATCCAAGATAAGAAAATTATTGATTTCCTTGCTTTACTATGAACATGGAAGCAAAAGTCAGACATTATTTCATATCTACTAGATTGTTACCTTTAACTAATACCAGTGAGGTTACTTAGGATTAAGTTGTCCAAAATTACTACATTTAGAAAGAGAAATCCATATATCAATTCATAACATCATTAGAGGACAAAATACAACTGGATTAGGACACTCTTGCCTAATCTATGTCTTTTGTGTTAAGGCCAAAGCTTTTGGGGAACCTTGGGAGGAGCAACTGTACCCTCTTAAGGCTATGACATGGTCCATCCTTTTTTACTTATTAAAAAAACCATTTTTGAGCAAGGTGAGAGTTCCTCTGCACCCACTCCTTCTTAAATAAGACTATTATTTCTATTTATAATATCTCTAAGCGCCTACACACCCTTTCTCAAGATTTAGCTATTATGCAGTGGGAGGAGTTACATGACATGATTGATGTTTGAGCCATTATCAGAGTAGAACTGACGCCAGTACATATATCAAGCTCGATATCATGTGAACCAGCGAGAAATGTCTCGGTGCAATCGATAGAATGTAGGGCTTGATCCAATTGAGTTTCCTACTGCTCCATTATTTAAGCTATACGAGGACTCTACACAGCCAATGGAGGAGGATGTTGAAGATGATGATGATGATGAGGCTTGCTCACTAGATTTAATGAATTTGATTTTGACATTGATTTTGTTATTTTATTCTTTTTGATCCTTGGAGATTATTATTTGGTTGATATTTGCTACTTTACATGTGTGTGATATGGACATGTGGATGTGATGATTTGGACTTTGTTGTTGTTTTTATTTCATGTTTATTTGTATCAATGTAACTTTGGGTAATCAAATTATTAAAAGGGTGAACAATTTAGATATCTCGGGTCTATTGTTCAAAGCGATGGTGATATAGATGGAGATGTTAATAGTAGAATTCAAGTTGGTTGGTTGAAGTGGAGGAATGCTTCGGCATTTTGTGTGATAGAAATGTACCGCTTAGACTGAAAGGAAAATTTTATAAGACAGTGGTGAGACCTGCAATGCTTTATGGCGCTGAATGTTGGCCTTTAAAAGAGAAGCATAATACTAAGTTAGGTGTTGCCGAGATGAGAATGATTAGGTGGATGAGTGGCTTTACACTTAGAGAAAAAAAATGCAAAATGAATATATCTGTGAAAGGGTTGGTGTAGCTCCTATGACGGAAAAAATTAGAGAAAGTTATCTTAGATGGTTTGGCCTCATTAATAGATGGTTTGGCCACATTAAGCGTCGACCATCTGATGATCCAATTAGGAGAGCAGATGTTTTAGATTCGACTTATGTTAAGAACGACAGAGGTAGACCTTGAAAGACTTGGGCTTATTTTATAAAAAATGATATTAATTTATTAGAACTAAATGAAAATATGACACTAAATAGGACACAATGGAGAAAAAGGATTTGTTGCCCCACGTGGTGGGATTAAGGCTTTGTTGTTGTTGTTGTTGTTGTTTTATTTGTATCAATGTGATGTGATTTATGTTATATTTTATTTCTATCTATTTATGTGTGACTGTGCTATTGTTGATTCCTAGATTTATTTTATTTTCTATTTTTCACGTAATCAATATGTCGGCACTATTTTTGGTGTGGGGTTTGCCCGTAAGAAGTTGTCGGTCATCGGAATTGAAATCCCGTTGCCCGCTTCGGAAGGACGTTTTAAAAAATTTAGTTTTGAAAAAGATGAAGTCAAACTGACCCCATAATTTTCATAGTTTAGATGAAA
>NW_018164536.1:5756669-5759533 GCF_001263595.1 Phalaenopsis equestris
TAATCCTATAGGGACTCTTCTTGAATTCTCTTATAATGATCTTACCTACTAAATGCTAGAGGTTAAGATCAATATGTGGAATTTCAAGCTGAGTAAAAAAAAGAAGAGTTTTGAATTTCTAATGGTGGGGTACCTCTTCTAATTTTCTAAGACTAGTCAATAGGAAAGTCCTATGGCTAGACCTAGGCTACTAAAGAAGTTTTCTAGACCTCAACCAAAAATGAGGTCAACACAATATAAGATAAAAAATAAGCTTTTTTTTTGGGTGGGGTGGGTGGGTTGTGATAGTATATATGCCAAAAATGAAAAAAAAATCTAAAGTTCAAACTTCATAATTGGTAGTGTATCAACTTAGGACTCCTTGTAAATCAATAGTATAATTATAAATACTAAAAATTCATCTAAACACTTACTAAAGATTGAATTTAAAGTTAGTTTAATAATTACTACCATCTCACTTATATAATTTTTTTCTTTTTTAACGTAAGAATTTTTAAACATTTAAAAGAGAGACTATAAATTTAATTAAATAATCAAAGACATTTAAGTCATTAACTATCAATTCAAATGACCTAATTGAAATTTAAATTATAAATGAATTATAATATTTATGAATAAATATTAAGAAGTGATAAAAAATTATAAACAACAATGGATTAGATATTCAAAATAAATAAAAAAAATACATGAACGAAAAAAAAAATTAGAAGACTTTGAATTGAAAAGAAAGAAAAATAAAAGAGTGTGAGGATAAGCTTGAGGTTAAGAAAGAAAATAAAATAGTGTAGTTCTAATTCTTTTCTGATAAAATAAGACTAAAATGTTTCCTAAATCAAATTCTTAAATATTATATTAAAATAAAAATTAACAAAATTAGGATTACTTAATTGGTAAGTTTATTGACTTGCATAAAACTTTGATAAATAAACTTATTTTAGCAAACTAAATTAAATGATTTAAGATTCTTTATGACCAGAGAGAAGTTAATTATAGCCATATTATGTTATTAAGAATAATGAAAATTCAACTCTTTAATAATATTTCCACACTTTAATAGCTAATTAGGAAATTCATTGAAGTCTAATTTCAGGTCTTAGATTACTCGGGGGCAAGCAATATGTAAGTTTGGAGAAATTTGATGTGTGTTGTAGGAGATATATTGATAAGTCAGTATATGCTCACATTTTTCGATTATTTCAAGAAATATTCTTCTATTTTATTCTAACACAAGTTGTGTGTTGACTTCGCAAGAATAATGTTATGATTCATGTTGAAAACGTAGTAATTAACCGCTCTGGTATTAATGATATTCTGACAGACGATTGGTTTGCAAAAGAACATGTTGATGCTTTTGCACTTTTAATAGAGAAAATGAAAAGATTAAATGATCAACTTTGTACAGATCGTTCATATATGTAGCACCATTGTAATGAGTAATTATTCAAGCTCAATTATATCTTCTAAAGTTAACGTATCACTAACCACAATAACACCATAACAACACCAAAAACTATTACAATATGAACAAAACACAACCTCAATCCGACCACAATACCACTAACAAAAAAAAAAAAAACTACTATAATACCACCAAAATTATAGGATGAAATCACCATAAAATCACTTTAATATAACCACGAAATCATTACATTACCTTCATAATAACCCCACATAAACACATCAAAACCATCACAATATAAACAAAATATAACATTAATTCCACATTAATATAATCACAATACCACTCCAATAACAACATAAACTATTACAATACCACCAAAATTATTGGACAATACCCCAAAAAAACATCTTAATACCACCAAAAATCTTCACAATACCCTCTCAATAACACAATCTAAACAAAAAAACACCAACACAATATGAACAAATTACAACCTCAATCTCACCTCAATACAACTACAACACCACCACAATAACACAATAATACAACCACAATATTGCTCCAAAACACCACAATGCCGCCACAATAACATCACAAAACCATCATGAACCAAATACAACCTCAATCCTAACTCAATACAATCATAATACTGCTCTAATAATACCACAAATTACTATAATACCACAAGAATAATAGGACAATATCACCACAAAATTACATTAATACTACCATAAAATCATTACAATACAACCGCAATAACACTGCAATCCCACCACAAAATCACCATAATATGAACAAAACACAACATCAATCTCACCTTAATACAACCAAAATATCACTTCAATAACACCATAAACTGCTATAATACCATCATAATAACATGACAATACCACAACAATACTATTAAAAAAAGATCACTATACAATCCCAAAATCATCACAATACAAAAAATATCAACAATAACAATGCACACCACAAAAAAAAAACACATTAACACCAAAATAACTCCACAAAATCACCACAAAACATCATAAAACTAACATAATATCATTGATTTTGAGTACAAAAAAAATCAAACAAATATAAATTAATGTCAATATTTGAAACAGAGTTAAGTTCACATCTATGATTTTATCTTCAATTTTTCTCACTAAGGTGCTGTTAACAAATAACACATGATTATCATCTTAGTCTTAACTGAAGCCCCAAAAGAAGGAATAAAATAGTGAACCGGATTTTGAACTGTGCACTGTACTAATTTTTGGGTTAGTTCAGGCCGGTCTATCCCTAAAATATATCTCTTCAACTTTCTATTTTCAATGGGTCGAATATTTTAGGGATGGTAAAATATCATTGGAGTCCTCAGGATGCTCAAGTACGTCTGGACTGCTCGTGCAATATTCTTCTTTTTGGGAGATCCACCCTTGAGTCCTTTCGGCTGGCGATGGAGAAGCTTAGGGCT
>NW_018164536.1:5759633-5762741 GCF_001263595.1 Phalaenopsis equestris
TGTTTTTATAAGTATGCATTGATAATTATTTGTTTTGCATATTTAATGTGCTTTATTTTTGTAAGATTTCTTTTTATAAGGAACAAACAACCATCACTTCGTTGGAGAATTTGAAGGAACATAGCTATCAAAAATAAAGCATGAAGCTGTCCATAAGAAGAATTAGAAAAGAATGAAGGAAACTAGAAAGATGGCGAGGCAAGGAAAGCCCAAGGGATCAATTTTGTTTTTTATTTTGGTTTTTAAAAGTATATTTATTTAGTTTATTTTTTACCTGTTTTATTTTTTTAAAATTTTTTTAAAAATAAATTAACATGTTTTTAAAAGTTATTATATGTCTACTTTTTTTGTTTTCATGAGTGCCTTGGGTTACTTTTTGATTGATGTTTCTGTCAAGCAGGAGTTGAAGTCCAAGTTCTATAGTTCTAAGGTTGCATATGAAATCGAGAGGCTGCCCCGACTATAACTACACTGAAGTGATTTTCTCCAAGAGTTTGAGTGATGCTTCGATTGTAACTCGCTCCTGCGAGCAAATTTATCCTCGATTCTCTCTCCTTCACAACTTTCTTCATCCTTAGCAGCCTTCCTCTCCCTGCCACTGCCCCCTGCCTAATTGTAGTCCCGAACAACAGCAATTTGATGTTCCTTGAACATATCCCAATTTTGTGTGAGAACTTTGATATGTAATTCTGAATTTTATTGTACACTTTCATTAAGTTTGAAAGTAATTTAAATTTTAAAGATATCGTGAAATCAATAAAGTTCGTAAATTCAAAATTTATGCAAAATAATTCAAATTTAATGCCAGTTTTTTTTTCAATATTTTTGGGTGTTTCTTAATTCTAAAGAATAGTTTTATAATTTTTTAAGTTCATTTTGACATTAATTTGATTTTTTTCTTTCAAAAGAATTAATAAATAAATATTAATTTCAAATAACTCAGATTTCTTTTTAAGATTTTAGTGTAAACTTTATTTAAGTTTGCGGCTTCATCAATCTCATGTTAGGTTTCTCGAGCATCTGATTCTGCCCATAGAGCCGCAGTTATCGAACAGAACTTGTCTGACTGCAGGAGTCAGTTGACAACCACCGACTAAGTTTATTGGTGAATTAAGAGTGGCCACCATTCAAATTTTTTTGTTATGCTAGTTTCAGGCTCATGAACGCACAACATTCTTCTTCTTGTACACTCCTTTTGTTGGCACAGGTTGAATTCCCCATTCATTAGAGGAGGACCCAATGAAGAAGCGCAACTTTCAAACCCTAATTTTATTCTCGAAGCTCAGCAGTTTTAAAGTGCTGACCAAACTAAATTGATTATAAGTGTTTGGGTCGGCCCTAAATGAACACACATAAGTGAAGAGCTCCAATGACCACGAGATCCTCATTCGATCACTGTTGACCTCACTTTTGGTTGAGGTCTAGAAACTTCTTTAATAGCCTAGGTCTAGCCATAGGACTTTCCTATTGACTAGTCTTAGAAAATTAACAGCTGCAAATCCCATCTAAATTGATCTCGGTAGACAAAGAGATCTCCTTTGAATAACTTTGTCACCTTCTTCATATTCTCCAATGACCTAGAGCTACATGTTATTTATCATAACGAACCAAACTTAATTTTATTCTGTTATTGATGTATATTCAATGAATATTTTGGCTAATGCGATATTTTTTAGGAATGAGTAGCCTTCGATATACTTCCGTCATGTCGAACTGAATTTTTCATTGACTTTTGGTGTTTCTGCTCTCATTTGGTTTGTTGTATGAGCTAATCGTTATTTTTTATGGTTAATTAGCTGTTGATAAGCTTATATTTCTTCATTCATCTTCACTGGTTGTTGAGATTCGTTTTTTGAGCTATGATAAATCATAACCTTCATTAAAATTCAACAAGTTTTGAATATATTTTTATATATTCAAATCTATGGCGAAATTTTAATGTTTTCCTGCAAGTAAGTACTGAGCTCTGATTAGTTATCCTTCCAGTTAGGGGTCTAAACAAGCCGAACACGAGAATGGGCTCGCTCGTGTTCGGCTCGTTTATATTTTGAGCTCAAAAAGTGTGTTCATGTTTGGCTCGTTTACTTAGTGAGCCGAACACGAGCCGTTCACGAAGAAAGAATTATTTTGACAACCCTAATCAGGTAGCCATAAGATATTAAGGATTAGGGTAAGATTTAAAAATTATTGTTTATAGTAAAAGATTATTTGAATCTAATTTAATAATTTTTATTCTATTTTCTTAATTAATACTATAACTTATTATAAATCTTTATAGCCTTGTAGTAATTAAGTTTTTTTAAAAATACTACTCATCAAAGATATATATATATATATATTTAATTGATTTGTAGTATTTCGAACAAAAACGAGCCGAACACGAGCGAACAAATATTTGTTTGTGTTGTTCGTGTTCGACTCGTTAACTTAACGAACGAGCTGAACAAGAGCTTCTTAGCGAGCCAAACACGAGCTGTTCTCGAACAACGAGCCTTTTTGACAGCCCTACTTCCAATCTGTATTTTAGTGGTTTGATTGTTGGTTTTTCTTTCTTTTTCATTTTTTGTTGGTTTTTCTTGCCTCTCTATTTTTTGTGGTTGTTTTATTTGATTCGCTTCACAGAAGTGTTGGTATTTGAAAACTTCTTTTCTTCCTTTTTACCTCTTTGATGCCTTTAAAGATCTTTATTTTCTCTTGTTTTTAAGGCAAACCCTAAACCCTATTGTTTAAATGTGATGGATGTTGTCTATGCTTAAATGTAGAATCTCAAAATATTTGTTTAAAAAAGATTTATATACATAACACTAAATTCCTATGTATTTATATATCTAACACTTAAACTTTACATTTTAGTACAACTTTTGATGGACATGTAAGATTATATGTTTGCAAAAACTTCAAGTTTAGCCTTAGCCAAAAAATTGGGAGTAGAATTTCGTAGCTATAGTTAAGCCTTAGCCAAAAAATTACCCACGCCTTGCCTTATCAAAATTTTATAGGATAAATATTAATTAATATTAGAAATGCTTACATATATGAATATACAAAGGATATTACTTCTCTCAAAAAAGAGAAAAAGTGGATTCAACCTATATATATATATATATG
>NW_018164536.1:5762751-5772722 GCF_001263595.1 Phalaenopsis equestris
TGTATATAACTTTTTTCTCAAAACAACTTCAATCCTAGAAATTTCTTCGAAGAATTCCTCAAAAAAATAGCCCAACTCTTATGCACGCCACCAAAGCTCTCACATTTACTAGCCAACTATTATCTTTCTTTTCCATTCTATCTCTTTGGTCATTCATTTTTTTCTTAACATAACCTGAACCATAAAATCATTCATTCTCGTCATCTTTATTTTTTTCCTTCGTCTCATCTTCTTCAATTAATACAGTTAACTTTGGATGAAATCACTTTCTCCTCAGTTTCACCGATTCTCTCATAATAAATCATTGCTTTGTAACTACAATTACCTCTGCCTATTCCGCCAGGTCAATTTCCTTGCACTTAAGATGACATCTTGCACCTCGTCGAAAAATCCCTTGTAGCTTTTTGTTTCCACGGATCCAAGCCTCAAAGCAAAGATCGTTGCAAGCACAAACTCGATCTGTACTTTCAAACATTGCCGCTAATATGTCACCAATTCTTGTCGATCGAACGCAGCGAAGAACGATGCGAGCCTGCTTTTTGGTAGGGGTGTTGATGCCATTAATTTTTAGTGATGTTTAATCTTTTGTAGGAATGTAGACCAACGTTACTTTGTGTGGGAGACGAGCTCATTCATTGGGAGGTTTGGCTAATTAGAGCTTGAAATATTGTAGTTGAAGAAAAATTTGATTCACTGGAAAAACTCGACAACTTATTTCTTGTCATTTTTTTACCTCTAATTTGTTTTGTTTCTCTTAAAGTATCCTCTTCTTGGAGTTTATGGTGACATCTCTCACGATTTATTTATAGAAACTTGCTTAGAGAGAGATAGAGGGAGAGAGTTAAGGTTGAGATAACAGAACGTATGAGTTTATCCCTAATAACTTGGAATTTTTTCTATATATGGAAGTTTTTAATTGACATTGGTATCCTAGCAAACTAGTATACATTATGACACAGCTAGAAGAATTGGTTCAACATTCTACTTTATGCGGGCTATTTTTTGGAATAACTTTCATCCATTCAACTAAAGATCTTAACTCGATGGATTAAGCTTTTTAAATTTTTTTTTTTTTTTGAAACTTACTAAACTATATTTAAGCATCTAATACCAAATCTTTAATTCTTTTTATTTATATCAATTTAGCCATGCTGAAAAGGAATGAAAATTATTTATTAGAAAGATTTCATTAGCATTTTTTTTTCTGAAACTTGATCAATCAACCTTCGAAAGAATTCTAATTATGAATAATTTTCTTTGGAAAAGAGGAATTTTGCGGTCATATTGGTTTAAAGTTAGAAACTATTTTAGCCAAAATTTTATTTTTATGCGCATTGTAGCATTTCTTTTGGATGATCTATAAGATTTAGACGTAATAACATGATTCTTTCTTGATGAGGTTACCACGAATTATTATATTTGGTTGCATGCACAATCATTTGTGATTAGGAATCGGATGAAGCACACAGAATTAAATTTTGAGGCCGATGATAATTCTGGTGAGTTGGAATATTCAAATACAATATTTATAATAATAAGTTATTAATTTTAGATAGCTTAAATTATAAATTAAGTTAAAAAATAAACAATTAGATAATCTCAGGTCTTGGCTAATTTTACGTGGGGAAGTTAAACCTTACTAATAAAGTTCAAAAGGAGGATTTCAAATGAAACGCAAATGGTGCATCAAAAGGAGGATTTCAAATGAGTTATTTAAGGGAAGTTAAACTTTAAAATTCAATCGAAAAGACAACCAAAAATTTGAAAAGCTTGCTAAATTAAATGGGATGGCAAATGAAATGCAAATAGTGCAATAAAAGCATAATAACCGGAGAAAAAATAAATATTAAGTATTAATTGATATGAGAAATGCTTACACATTTGCATATACAAAGGATCCTACATCTCTCAACAAGGTGAAATAAAGGAGTCAAGTTAGCAGCATTAACTTAACCTCCGAATTATAACATAGAGCTACTTTTTGAGATTATTTCAGTGCTTGATATCAACAATTCAAGAAATTTTTTCCGAGGGCTGAGGAGTCCGGCTAGGAGATTTGAGGGCATCGAAGCGGCGAGCGAGATCGTGATCAAGAGAGGAGGAGGAGATGGTGTGGGAGCTAATGCGGAGGCCAATTAGGAGCTCGTCTTCGGCGGCGCGGAGCATCTATTCCACATCTGATTTCTCCTCTAATTTTTTTTCTCAAAACAACTTCAATCCTAATAATTTCTTCAAGGATTTCCTCAAAACAAATAGCCCGACTCCTATGCACGCTACCAAAACTCCCACATTTACCACCCAACTATTACCTTTATTCGCCACTTTATCTTCTTGTTTATTCATTTTTCCCTCAACATAATCCGAACTATAAAATTCTTCCTTCCCGCCTTCTTTATTTTTTTTCACCGTCTCGTCTTCTTCAATTATTACAGGCAACTTTGGATAAAATTGCTTCTTCGTATGTTTTACCGGCTCTCTCATAATAAATCCTTGCTTTGTAACTGCACTTACCTCTGCCCATTCCGCCATCTTAATTTCCTTGCACTTAAGTTGCCATCTCGCACCTCGTCGAAAAATCCCTTTAGGCTTTTCTCTCCACGGATCCAAACCTCAAAACAAAGATCATTGTCAGCACAAACTCGATCTGTACTTTCAAATATTGCCTCTAATTCATCACCAATTCTTGTCGATCGGACGCGGTGAAGAACGATGCGAGCCTTCTTGTTGGTAGGAATGTTGACGCCATTAATTTTCAATGAAGTTTTATCTTTTCTAGAAATGTAGACCAACATTACTTTGTGTGGGAGACGGGCTCGTCGATTTGGAGGTTTGGCTAAATTGAGCCTGAAAGATTGTAGTTGAAGAGAAATGTAATCCATTGGAAAAACTCAACAAATGATTTCTTTTGTTTTAGTTTCTCTTTAAATATCTTTTTTTTGGAGTTTATGATGGCATTTCACATGATTTATTTAAAGAAAACTGCTTAGAGAGATAGAGGGGGACATTTAAGGTTGAGATAACAGAATTTATGAGTTTATCCCTAATAAGTTGGAATTTTTTTATATGTGGAAGTTTTTAAATTAGCATAGACATCCGAACTAGCATACATTATAACACAGCTAGAAAAATGAGTCCAGCATTCCACTTTATGCGGACTATATTTTGCCCCATTCAACTTAAGATTTTAACTAAAAAGTTCTTTTTTTTTTTTTAGAAATTACTAAAACAATGACTATATACGTACGTACGGATTATATTTTGGCTCATTCAACTTAAGAGTAATGACTGTTTACATACGTATCATAGAATTTCTATATTTATGTATCTAATTCCTAAACCTTTAATTCTTATATTTATATCAATTTAGCCTTGTTAAAAAGGAATGAGAAAGATTTATTAGAAAGATTTGATTAGTAGTTCTTTAATCTTTCTAAAGTTTGATCGTTCAAGCCTTTGGAAGCATTCCAATTCTTTATAATTTTCGTCGGTGGGGAAGAATTTTACAATGAAATTGGTCTGAGGTGAGTTAATGAGTTGAAAGACCCACTAAATGATTTCAAGAATTTCCTCAAGGCCCTACGACACCAAATCTTAATGCCTCTTGGGTCCATTTTTCATTAAATTAAAATAAACTAATTTTCAAGATTAAATAAATTTTTAATCAAACCAAAAACATCGCAAGTAAATACTAAATTTAATCCCAATTTTTATGGAATATTTTTGTAATGCTCCTCAATTCTAGAGAATAATTTTATAATTTTTTAAGTTCATTTTCAAGTTAATTTGAATTTTCTTACAAAAGAATTAATAAATAACAATTAATTTCAACTAACCCATATTTATTTTTAAGATTTTATTGTAAACTTTAACTAAGTTTCTTCACCATGCTCATGTCAAGCTTCTCGAGTTCTCGAGCAACTGACTCTGCCCGTAGAGCCGCAGTCATCGAACCAAACTTGTTTGACTGCAGGACCCAGTTGACAACCACCGACTTATTTTATTGGTGAACTAAGAGCCGCGACCCTTCAAATTCCTCTGTTATGCTAGCTTCGGGTCCAAGAAGGCACAATCTTCTTCTTCTTTTATACTCCTTTTGTTGGGAGAGGCTGAATTCTCCATCCATTAGTGGAGGACCCAAGGTTGAAGCGCAACTTCCAATCCTTTATTGTATTCTCCAAGCTGAGCGGTTAGAAAGTGTCGAATGAACTAAATTAATTATAATTCTTTGGGTCGATCCTAAATGAAAACACATAAGCGAAGAGCTCCAATGACCATGAGATCCTCATTCGATCACAATAAACTATTTACTTCATTATAACAGTTATGGAGTAAGGTTTGATGTCTGTCGGAATAACTCCGTAAGTATTGAAAATAGGTTGCATTTTATGACAAAATAGTAGGTGTGAATCTCTTCTAAATTCATCTTGGTAGAACACGAGCCCTTCGAATAATTTTGTCACACATTCATATTCTCCAACGACCTCAGTTGATATCAGAGCCAAAGATGCAGGTATCTTGCAATAGAGTCACCTCCCCTGGCGACAGAACCAACCTGAATTGCAATTTTTGTAGCATCTTAGATAAACCAGAAAGAAACAGGAAAAACCACTCAAGCATACAATCATGCAGGAAAAGCAGTAAAACAAGTTTAAGTAAAATAATAACAAGGCTAGTGTCGTTGGATCGGTGACATGTCTCAGAAAATTAAAAGGCAGTCGGACTCCACATAGTCATGTCCGGCCATAATTCTATACATAAATGAAATTTAGAATTAAGGTACTGATACGAGCAAACAGCTTCTGATTCCCGTCAAGGGGTTCCCCCAGTTTGGCACCTCGGAACTCATGCCCATACCTCATTTTTATTACAGACTATTCCTAGAACTTTAAAAATTGTATAGGAAAAAATAAAAAAGGACTCGACCCGCATGAAAATAATGTCAGTGGGTAAACTAAACAAGCATGCAACGTGTTTGGGCCATGTCTGATGGGGAAGCTAAGCAGCGCCTGTAGAAAATGGTTAGTAATAATCATTACGTTATTCACCCTATTTATTGTACCTATGTGTAAACATATATATGACATAGCCCCTGTAGAAGACCGACTTAATATACTACCATGCATATCAATACAGGCACGCACAAGTGAAAAAAAAAAAATATGTTGAGATTTTCATACCTATTTTATACTGTTTTTTATGATATTGCATTTTAAAAAAATATATTTTTGATGTTTTGTTGCAGAAATGATGAATTAGGGTCATTGGAGCAAAAAGATGCAAAAAGAAGCGAATTTGGAGCGTAAAAGACCAAAATGTGAAGATTTGAATTAGGGTGCCGACGGCGAGCCCAACGGCGCCGATGGCGGACTTTTACCGGGACTCCAGATTTAATTCACTTAGAAGGCCCGCCAACTGCGCCCTTGAGGCCGCCGATGGCGAGCTCGGCGGTTATGTCCAACAATGCATTGGATAAGGACGAATTTTGGAGGGGTGCTTAGGTAACTCTTAGGAAAACTCATCCACATCTTTAAAGAGAAGACTTTGGCCGAAAATCAAGAAGAGGAGGCTCAAGTGTTAAGTGTTAGGAAAGTGTAGAGAGTCTAAATTGTGAGGAATTCCTTGAGAGATTGTAAGAGTGGAGGGAAAGTGCGAGATTTCTTCCTCATTGCCGCTTCGAAGAGGAATTCTATGTGCTGTAAAGAAATGAAGAGATTCAGAGAAACTTCGAGGAGTTTGCTTGGGGAGAAATTGGAGATTAGTTTATTTACTTGTTGTAGTTTGTATGACTTTGCTTTTATATATGAATTCCGAGTTTTGTTGTGTTTTCCCCATGAGATCTGAGTAGTTTTCTCTTTCTTTCTCATTGTCTTGAGATTTGTGAAATGGTGATTTGAATTGATTGAGCTATGAAAATGTTAAAGAAATTGTGATGATCTTTTCACATCGATCTTAATTTATTTTCAATCTAGACAATTGATCTGTTAAAATATGTTGAGTTTTACAACTAAAATGAAGATTACATCCAAGATTCAGGGAGGTCAAAGCCCTTGGATGTTGGGTGCAAATAAATTGGGAAATAAAATTATCGGACGTAGAATTGGAGATTTAGGATTGAGTGGCCTTCGATATACTTTCTTCATGTCATACTAAATTTTTCATAGTGAATTTTGGTGTTTTTGCTCTCATTTGGTTTGTTGTTTGAGCAAATCGTTGTTTTTGATGGTTAATTAGTTGTTCATAAGCTTATATTTCTTCCTTCATCTTTACTGGTTGTTGAGATTGGGTTTTTGAGCTGTGATGAATCATAACCTTCATTAAAATTCAACAAGTTTTGAATATATTTTTATATATTCAAATCTAAAGTGAAATTATAATGTTTTCCTACAAGTTCTGAGCTCTGGTTAGTTATCCTTTCAGCCTGTATTTTCGTGGTTTGATTGTTGGTTTTTCTTTCTTTTTCATTTTATGTTCATTTGTTTTGTCTCTCTGTTTTTTTTGTGGTTGTCTTATTTCATTCGCTTCACAGAAGTGTTGGTATTTAAAGACTTCTTTTCTTCCTTTCTTCCTCTAAAGTGTTGGTTTTTAAAGACTTCTTTTCTTCCTTTCTTCCTCTAAAGTGTTGGTTTTTAAAGACTTCTTTTCTTCCTTTCTTCCTCTTTGATGGCTTTAAAGTTTTTTATTTTCTCTTGTTTTTAAGGTAAACCCTAAACCCTATTGTTTAAATATGATGGATGTTGTCTATGCTTAAATGTAGAATCTCAAAATATTTGTTTAAAAAAGATTTATATACGTAACACTAAACACTTAAACTTTACATTTTAGTGCAACTTTTGATGGACATGTAAGGTTGTATGTTTGCAAAAACTTAAAGTTTAGGTGCTAGATATGTAAATACATAAGAATTGGGAGTAGAATTTCCTATCTATAGTTAAGTCTTAAGCAAAAAGATTACCCACGCGTGGTCATATCAAAATTGTATAGGATCGAACTACGTACTGATTTCGCATGTATCTATGAATTTAGGGCTTAGCCCTTCTAAAATTTATGTTATACATGTTAGAAACTTAGAACATTTAAAGTTTATGTCACACAATTGTTATGTAGGGTTTGTCTATAAATTTAGCTCTAACAACAACAAACGCTCGACAATTAATTTTGGATTCAATTTTGTACTTACATTTTTATATCAATAAAAATGTTCTTACATGCTACACAGCTTTCGAGAAATAGGGAAATCGAGGAACAAAATATATATACTCAAAATCCGATGGCATGTATCTTAATGAAATCCAACAGCCAAGACATAGGACGATCGTTGGAAGATCAAGCGGCCGGCTAATAATACAACATCGATCTCCAAAAATGCCACAATCAAAGAGGAGCGGACGATTGGTGGAGGATCGACCAATCGACCCCACATGGAATCATCTGATCGGCCAGCAACCTAAAGATTTGGAGATCATTCGAAGACAACCCAGATTTTTGACATAACTTAAGGCATTCGACCGAGTATTGGCACCATCGTCGATCGATTACTTACGAACGACTAGGCTAAACGATCTCTAGACATATTATCAGACAATCTTATTTTATATCTTATTTTATTTTTCCTCTAATTTACCAAAGAGTCCCCTTATAAGCTAATGATTAGGGTGAGAATCTATAATTGTAATTCTCATACTCGTACGTCTATAAATATGTGTCATTTCATAATAAAAGGTTACACATTTTCATATTTGTTTACTGTTTCTTAAATGTAGTTTACGGATTGCATTTATGCAAAATACTGAGACTTTTTTTTTTCTCTAACAATTGTGTATATTTGCTTATGATGGACTACTGCTGCTTGGAGATGGATCTACGAATGTTTTCTGCAAAAGCTATTCAGAAGTATTTGTTGATAGCTGAGCCCCTTGGGTTTGAGGTTTCTAATATTGCTGGACTGGTTGGTGAACTTTCATTGCGTTTGTTGCGACTGCTATGGGGGAAATTTTCGTCCTTGGAGACTGTCTGACTGCCCTGCTGCTCTCTATGTTGCTGGTTTTGTGCTGATCTCTTTGGAAGTGCTGATTTTTTTGCTGCCTTTCTGAACATATATATTCAGCCAAGATAATTTTGTTAAAACGTAACGCAATATTATCCAACTTATAGCCTTAAAAACTTTTGTAATATATATTATTTAAGTTAGTAAACTACATTATTCACCCTCTCTTTTCCAATATGCAGCACATAAATATTTCCTTGGAGTTATGAGTGGGAAAAAAAAATATTATGAAAATAATTAAGAAAATTAGTTTGTTTTGCCCAAATAAAAATGATTTCGAGAATCCCCTCAAGGCCCTACGACACCAAATCTTAATGCTTCTTGGGTCCATTTTTCATTAAATTAAAATAAACTAATTTTCAAGATTAAATAAATTTTTAATCAAACCAAAAACATCGCAAGTAAATACTAAATTTAATCCCAATTTTTATGGAATATTTTTGTAATGCTCCTCAATTCTAGAGAATAATTTTATAATTTTTTAAGTTCATTTTCAAGTTAATTTGAATTTTCTTACAAAAGAATTAATAAATAACAATTAATTTCAACTAACCCATATTTATTTTTAAGATTTTATTGTAAACTTTAACTAAGTTTCTTCACCATGCTCATGTCAAGCTTCTCGAGTTCTCGAGCAACTGACTCTGCCCGTAGAGCCGCAGTCATCGAACCAAACTTGTTTGACTGCAGGACCCAGTTGACAACCACCGACTTATTTTATTGGTGAACTAAGAGCCGCGACCCTTCAAATTCCTCTGTTATGCTAGCTTCGGGTCCAAGAAGGCACAATCTTCTTCTTCTTTTATACTCCTTTTGTTGGGAGAGGCTGAATTCTCCATCCATTAGTGGAGGACCCAAGGTTGAAGCGCAACTTCCAATCCTTTATTGTATTCTCCAAGCTGAGCGGTTAGAAAGTGTCGAATGAACTAAATTAATTATAATTCTTTGGGTCGATCCTAAATGAAAACACATAAGCGAAGAGCTCCAATGACCATGAGATCCTCATTCGATCACAATAAACTATTTACTTCATTATAACAGTTATGGAGTAAGGTTTGATGTCTGTCGGAATAACTCCGTAAGTATTGAAAATAGGTTGCATTTTATGACAAAATAGTAGGTGTGAATCTCTTCTAAATTCATCTTGGTAGAACACGAGCCCTTCGAATAATTTTGTCACACATTCATATTCTCCAACGACCTCAGTTGATATCAGAGCCAAAGATGCAGGTATCTTGCAATAGAGTCACCTCCCCTGGCGACAGAACCAACCTGAATTGCAATTTTTGTAGCATCTTAGATAAACCAGAAAGAAACAGGAAAAACCACTCAAGCATACAATCATGCAGGAAAAGCAGTAAAACAAGTTTAAGTAAAATAATAACAAGGCTAGTGTCGTTGGATCGGTGACATGTCTCAGAAAATTAAAAGGCAGTCGGACTCCACATAGTCATGTCCGGCCATAATTCTATACATAAATGAAATTTAGAATTAAGGTACTGATACGAGCAAACAGCTTCTGATTCCCGTCAAGGGGTTCCCCCAGTTTGGCACCTCGGAACTCATGCCCATACCTCATTTTTATTACAGACTATTCCTAGGACTTTAAAAATTGTATAGGAAAAAATAAAAAAGGACTCGACCCGCATGAAAATAATGTCAGTGGGTAAACTAAACAAGCATGCAACGTGTTTGGGCCATGTCTGATGGGGAAGCTAAGCAGCGCCTGTAGAAAATGGTTAGTAATAATCATTACGTTATTCACCCTATTTATTGTACCTATGTGTAAACATATATATGACATAGCCCCTGTAGAAGACCGACTTAATATACTACCATGCATATCAATACAGGCACGCACAAGTGACAAAAAAAAAAGATGTTGAGATTTTCATACCTATTTTATACTGTTTTTTATGATATTGCA
>NW_018164536.1:5774073-5790930 GCF_001263595.1 Phalaenopsis equestris
TCCTTATATGTTTGCTTTATTTACTTCCTTCAATAAAACTGCAAGTTTGATTTCCTTGACTTGGCAACCAAAAAATGATAGGAACCATATTATGGCACGAAATTGGTGCATAACAGTTTAATGTTGAAACACTTTAATGAATACTATAAATGTAGTACAGAAATTAAGAAAATAAACATTATTAAATCTTAAAGCACGAAAATAGATTTCAATTTACAAATGATTAAATATTATTTTTTTATTCATATTAAAAAAAATCTAGAAGTTAATATAAAATCACATATTTGATCTTACTACCGCCTCTCTTTTTTTAAGGAATATGAGTCGTGGTTAGGTTCAGTCATACATTTTGCAATGTATTCAAACGCAAAATTTCTCTGCAAGGCTTAAATAATTACGTTCTTGTTAAAAATATTCTAAATCTATGCTTTTAGGCTGACTTAGATGACTCTCCTATTACTATTTCAAACGCATTAGTGAATAAATTTGAGATTGAGCCAAATGGTCATAAGGATCATCCAGTAAATGAAAATTGAGAGATTTATCAAGCAATGGAATTAAATTCTGGTATTGTTACAGCTGATGATATGAGTGCTGATGTCTTTCAATAAGCTCCACCTTCGCTTGATCTTAAACCAACCATTTCTATAACCATGGATTTCCAAAATATGAGGCTGAATGACCACATGAGCTTCAAATTATCTTAAGGTCATAGCATCCAAAACTACAATTTTTTGTTGCTTCTCATATACCCTTTCAACAGCTATGGCTCATAGAGAAATTATTCCAGCAGATTCTGTTTTCAGCTACGGCATCTAAATTTCCATGTTTCCTGCTAGTCTTTTGTCTATTGAGACTTGTACAACCAGTGGAGACTTCACTATACATTGTGGTATTCTCTTAAGGTCATAGCATCCAAAACTACAATTTTTTGTTGCTTCTCATATACCCTTTCAACAGCTATGGCTCATAGAGAATTTTGGAGGCTTGGTGGTGCATACGAGAAGAAGATTTCCTCTGAGTGAGGCAATCTGGTAATCTATATATTGTGAGATTCATGGGTTTCTTATTCTTCATTGTTAGTAGATCGGCTTGATATTGCTCGCATTTGTTCATGAGCTGCTCGAATTCACAGTCACGCACAACTTGAGCTCTCAAACAGTTGAATTTCACGTCCATATTTAAACAGCAACGAAACAAGTTTTAAAATAGTTGAATTTAATGTTAATATCAAATAGTAATGAAACAAGCAAAACATCTGACTACCGATGTGGGACTAAAACATATGAGGGAGGTTTTTTGCAAATTTTCTATGGGTATTTACTATTTACATACATACCACCCAATTCGTCTAACCCCTAAATTAGAGAACTAGCGTTTGGCGGGGCGGGGGGAAATTCATTGCCACTTTTGGTTTAGCTTTTTTTTGCTTTTTTAGCCATTTTTATACATACATATTTCTTTTCAATTAAATGCAATAAGCACCATTTCAAAAAACAAATTTCCTCTCTATATACAAATCTAACGCCTTAGACTATATTTCTTATAATTATACCACTCAAGTAATTTTTAAAAATAATTAAATTTAGCATTTACACATAATTTTTTTTTATAAAAAGGATATATAGAAAATTATTGTTTGATTATTTTAAGCCAAAACGAGCCGGGCACGAATGAACAAACCTTTTTTGTGTTTGACCCGTTTATAAATCAAGCTTAAAAAAATTATTAGTGTTCGTCTCTCTTGCTTAACAAACGAATCAAACACGAGCTATTTAATGAGCCGAACAAGAGCTACTTACGAATGACCAGCTTTTTTGGAGTCCCAAAAATAAAGACCGCGGATTATTTCTGGGTTATTTCGGGATTATTGAAAATAACTCAAAAATAACCTGAAAATAACTCAGGAATACCCTGCGCCGCACGTAGAGCTACGTCAGGAGTCCGCACAGAAAAATTTTTGCATCTCAAGACACCCTGTCCCACCTTGCCGCCCCACTCCAAACAACTCCCTCCCTTCCACCAGTTTTAAGTTTCTCCCTATCTTGACCTAGAGCTAGCCCTTCCCTGAATTCTCGTCCCTCCTTCACCATGAATCGCTGTCACTCACAACCAGCCTTCCTCCAACTAATCCTTCCCCTTCCTTCCTGTAATTGCCACTAACCCTTCCTACAACTCGTCCAGCTGCCCCATCCAACCACCAAGCTCTCTTTTGCTGCCCTAACCATACCCATTCCTTCCTTCCTGCTACCAAGCCACCACCTTCCCCCTAGCCCTAGTTCGGGTCTGTATTGTGTCCCTTGTTATTTCCTATTGTCGTATGTGTTTGTTGTAACCCTATCTAATTTCGGCAATAAACTTTGCAATTTGTTATTTAGGTTAACTAGGGTATCACGCAGCCATAAAATTGAAATTTTATAGTTTTATATGGTAAGAAATATAATTGGGAGTAGGATCCACAAAGTGGCAATGGTTTAAATTCTAATGATTCACTTAGTTTAAAATTTACCATTCTTTGTACCAATCTTAGATGCCAAAGGAATGTTTGGTCGTTGAAGAACCATTTTATTTCCTGGATGAATGGTTATCTAGAATTAACTCCTTGCTAAGCACACAACTTTCATGATTAAAAAGATATAATTGATCTTTCAATAGTAATTTCATAGCAAATAAAAGCTTTATTATTTTGAATTGTTACCAAAGAATCAAAAATAACATTCTATCCATGTTCAAAAAAGCAATCAACTAAAATCAAATTTATTCTAAAACTGGAAACAAAAGAAAATTTTCTAATACTAAATTCCTTTCGCCATTAAAAGATAAAATAACAATCCTAGAAGGAATTTGATCCAATATGATGTTGAAGGAATTTAATTTCATGATTTGACCTAATCAAAAACTTCCTACTGAAAGGTTGTTCCATATACTATAGTATCTAAGGGAGAGATTTGGGTCAAATTATTCAGTAAGTTCTTCAAACCACTTTTTTCCCATGAAAAAATAACTTGTGATACATGATGACATCAACTATGATGAATACTATCTTAAAAAAAAAAAAGTAAAAGAGTAAAAAATATGATCAACGTCAATGTATTTCCGCTATCATTTAACCAAGTAAAATTCTACCTTTTAGTATCAAGCATCACTCATTTTCATCTTCCCCTCCAACCAAATCAAGTTTCTACAATAAATATCTTATCTTTCTCATCTAAAAGCCAAAACCTCTACAACCTCTTCTTCCCCTTCATGGCACAAGGCCACATGCTCCTCCTGGTCGACGAAGCCAGTCTTCATCGATGTGGTGCCACCATGGCCATCCTCACCACACCGTAGAATTACTCCTCATATGCAAAACAATTGTTCGCATTTGCTCCTCCAAATCCTATATTTCTCCTTAACGTTCAAGAATGCCCAATTAATTCCAAATTTTTTTAAGCCCATTAAGATGCTTTGCAACCATTCAATGATGTTGTTAAAAACATCCACCTAGATTACGTGGTCACTAACATTTTTTCCCATTAATTATGACATTACTATCAAAAATAAAATTTGCAAATCTATTGCTAGAAGCAAGTGCCTTATTCACCCTCCCTTACTTTCCCCATAATATTGAATCTCGTCTCCAATACATGACAAGCATTCGTAGCAAACAGCTTCAAAGAGATAAAGCCAAATTATGTTTAGCAAATTAGGAAAGAGGAGAATATGTGTGTGTGCGTGTGTGCTCATAAGTTAATCAACTCAATTGCACTTTACAACCAAATGGGAGCAGGGAAAAGAAAATTGAAGAAAAATGCTTTACAATGGCTTGATTGAAGAAAGCCGAGATCAGTTTTGAATTTATGTTTTAGGACTCAGGGCTTCGAGGTTTAGAGTTTAGGGTTCAGGTTTAAGTTCACCTTATATATTTAAGTTTATGTACTAGAAACATTACGCTACTTTAAGTTTTAGGGTAGGTGTAAATTTATGAACCCTAGTTTTAAAGCATAGAGTGACAATCTCATAGGAATATAATATTTTTTGTGTGTGTTAGCTTAAACCGCAAACCATAAATCTTTACATTACCACTATGGCTTATCAAATTAACTTTGATTTGGGTTCGGGTTTAAACTCTATATTATTACAAGAAACCAAAAACAACTATAGGCCCAATCATTGCAGAATATCATGCTATAATCTTAGCATGTGGATAGGGATGTGACCGATCCGATTTCGAGCCGATCCAGAGCCAGCTCAAAATCGGAATGAAAATTTTTTAACCGGATCGAAATTGGCTTGTGAATCAATTAAAGTGAGTTTAGATCCGATCCAACTCGAAATCGAGCAATTTTCAAGCCGGCTCGAATGTAATTTTTGGCTCATGAGTTGGATCGAGCCGGCTGGAAATGCTACTCGAGCCGGCTCGAAATGCTACTCGAGCCGGCTCGCAAAGCTATTCGAGAGCTGTTCGAGCCGGCTCGAAATACTGTTTGAGCCAGCTCAAAAAACATAATGATCCAACTAAAATTTCCTTTGAGTAAAAAATATTGATTAATATGAAAAAACAACAAATAGTAAAATAGACAAGATAAAGAATAACTAAGTAAAAAATGAGGCATGCTAGTTGTCAAACAGACACATGGTTTTGGAATATTAACAAGATAAAGAATTTTTATTTTCTTCTTTTCATGTCATTAATCATTATTCTTTACTCCTGCAGAGCAAAATAGAAAATAAATAGTAAAAGTACTGAACACAGCAATTAAAAAAACAAAGAAAAAAACCCTCTAAGACAAGGCAAAGAACAAAGCCTCTAACTTAAAATATAAAATCACCATCACTTTCACAAGTACAACATCTAAAACGCAATCTCATCAAACTTTAATAGAAGGAAAAAAAATGATACAACAACAACAACAAAGCCTTAATCCCACTATGTAGGGTCGGCTACATGAATCCTTTTTCTCCATTGCGTCCTATTTAGTGTCATATTTTTATTTAGTTCTAGTAAATTAAGATCATTTTTAATATAATAAGCCCAAGTCTTCCTAGGTCTACCTCTGCCTTTCTTAACACAAGTCGAATCTAAAACATCTACTCTCCTAATCAGATTATCAGATGGTCGACGTTTAATGTGACCAAACCATCTAAGACGACTTTCTCTAATTTTGACCATCACAGGAGATACACCAACCCTATCACGGATATATTCATTTCGCATTTTGTCTCTAAGTGTAAAGCCACTCATCCACCTAATCATTCTCATCTCGGCAACACTTAACTTATTATTACGCTTCTCTTTTAAAGAACAACATTCAACGCCATAGAGCATTGCAGGTCTCACCACCATCTTATAAAACTTTCCTTTCAGCCTAAGCGGTACTTTTCTATCACACAAAAGCCCCGAAGCATTCCTCCACTTCAACCAACCAACTTGAATTCTACTATTGACATCCCCATCTATATCACCATCGCTTTGAACAACGGACCCAAGATATCTAAGTCGTTCACACCTTTTAATAATTTGATTACCAAAATTCACACTTCTGTCACTAGAGCAATTACTACTAAAATTACATTCCATGTATTCAGTTTTAGTTCTACTTAAATGAAGGCCTTTAGACTCCAATATAGACCTCCATAATTCAAGTTTTTTCCAGGGCTTTTTCTCTCGTTTTATCCACGAGATTTAAAAAATCAGCACATTATCAAAATTATATATAAATCATCTATAGACTGCGGATAGTTTTTTATAAGCTACACACTCTTAAATTGAGTATCCATACAACTTTATTTATCAGTAAAACCAAAGGAGTAAAGAGATAACTCATGAGTACTAGACACCACCACACCGAAAATTTCAAGTAAATGTGGACTCAATTGGTTGAAACAATTTTATCTTTGCATGTTATCTTTCACCTGCTTAAGGTTTTTCTTCCATTGAAACCTTATCGTAAGCTTTTTCTAAATCAATAAAAATCAAATGTAGATTCTCCTTATTATCTCTGAACTTCTCCATCAAACCTCTCAATAAATGTATAGCTTCCATAGTAGACCTGCCCGACATAAATCCAAATTGATTTTGAGAAATCTTTGTGATGCGTCTTAACCTATATTCAATTACCCTCTCCCATAACATTAAAGTACGACACATCAACTTAATTCCTCTATAATTTGCACACTCTTGTGCATCCCCTTTATTCTTAAAAATGGGGACCAAAATACTCTTCCTCCACTCCTCAGGCATTTTTCTTAGTTTGTAAAAAATATTAAAGAGTTTAGTAAGCCAAGAAACTCTCAAATCTCCAAAATATTTCCACACTTCAATTGGGATATCATCAGGTCCTACAGACTTTTTACCCTTTGTTTTCTTTAAAACCTCCTCAAATTTTTTTTACTAATGCGACAGTAAAAATGAAACGTTTTATTTCATGATATTAAGATCACTAAGGTCGATCGTATTTTCAGAAACTTCTTTAAAAAGTTTATCAAAGTAACTCACCCACCTATGTTGAATATCTTTTTTTAAGAAAAGTACTTTTTGATTTTCATCTTTAATACACTTTACTTGAGTTAAATCTTTACTTTTCTTTTCTCTTTGTTTGGCTAATTTATACAAATATTTTTCACCATCCTTAGTATCTAATATATTATAAAGATCATTAAAAACAGAATTTTTAGCGTCACAGATTATTCTTTTATACTCCCTGCGGGTCATTTGATATTTTTCCCAGTCTCTAAGCTTTTACATTTAAATCAATTTTTATAACATAACTTCTTATATTTTATCTTTTTTGCACATTATTATTCCACCACCAACTATTTTTATTTATAAAAACTTTTCTTTTGATTCGTCAAAAACATCTTTTGTTACTTGTTTAATAGTGTTTGTTACTTTATTCCACATAACATTTGCTTCTTCATGAATATCTCAAATTTTGAAATCTTGAATTTTACTCATAAAAATAATTTTATTTATGTCTTCTAAGTTTCTCCATCTAATTCTACGATGATGAGTCCTAATATTCTTTGTTTTGCAACTCTTAATCTTAAAATCTAGATCTAATAAACGATATTGGGTACTTAAATTCTCACTTGGAATGATCTTAGAATTTTTACAATCGCGACGATCTCTTCTTCTCATAAAAAATAATCAATTTGTGTTTATTAGATCCACTCTTATAAGTAATAAGAAGCTCATCTCTTTTCTTAAATAAAGTATTAGTAATAGCAAAATCATACGCTAAAGCAAAATCTAAAATAGTTTTACCTTCTTCATTAATTACTGCAAAACCGTAACCACCATGGGTATTACTGAAGTCATCTACAACTCTACCGACATGTCCATTTAAATCTCCTCCAATAAAAATTCTTTCTTCAAGAGGTATCATCTATATTAAGTCTTCTAAGTCATTCCAAAATTTATCTTTAGACCATGTATCTGAACCTACTTGAGGAGCATAAGCACTTATAATATTATAAATCTTAGTATCAATGATAATCTTAAGGGCTTTAATTCTATCTCCAATTCTATTAATTTTTACAATATTATCTTTCAAACTATTATCTATAATTACACCTACACCATTTCTAGTGTGACTCTTATCAGAATACCAAAGTTTAAAACCTAAATTATTAATCTCCTTGGTCTTTTCTCCAACCCACTTAGTTTCTTGAATACATAAGATATTAATTTTCCTATAAATCATAATATCAACTAATTTCATTAATTTACCATTGAGAGTACATATATTCCAAGATCTTATCCTAATATTAGTTTCATTAGTTTCATGGTCTAACTTCTTTAGCCGCATTCGCCCATAATGTGGGAACCCTTGCTTATTTAACACTACACCCAGGCGCCGATGTAGCGGCCCTTGCAAACTTTTCACTGTATTCAGGGTACACAACGCGTCATTTCCAGGGAACGCCCTAGCACTTACACAATGATCAAAAAGATTCATGTCATGATTTTTTTCGATAAGTTTTACGCTGGTTATCGACTACATCGACTACCTAACGCAACCCCACTTTTCAAATCCGGACTTGGGATCGGCAATGGCAGTGTTTAGAGCAGAAAAAGCAAGAAGCCTGAAAAAAAAATCTCATTCATCACAGAAAAACCTTAATAAATCTAATTGCGGTTAACAGAGTAAAAAATCCCTCAAATTTAAAGCAACAACAAAAAATGAATGATAAGAAATGAAAAAAGCTTTACCTTCCTGATTGATCTCCCCTATCGATCGAATTAGTAATAGACTTGACTAAGCTTACAATCTCCCAAAATTATGAGAGCGAAAGAGAGAGGTGGGGATGGCTTTCATGGCAATCACTGATCTTGGAGCTAATTTCTCAGCCCTAGGCCAGAGAAGAGATCGTAGAGGATGCAAACTCGGGAGGGAGTGCGGCATATGAGAATGATTAAGTTAGGGCTTAGAATGAAAGGCGAAAATAAATCGAACCAAATATTTGGCTCGTATCTCACCTCATTTTCTTTGATTTGATCTCGATTAGAATCAATTTTCGAGCGATTATTGATCTTCGGGCTAATTTCTCAATCCTACATGTGGATTCCTCTGCGGTGTTAAATCTAAACCCTGAATATTCATGATTTTAAACACATTTGTTTAATATAAAGGCTTAGGGTTTAAAGGTGGATGTCGAATTGGATAGACCTCAAAGCATAAGACTGATATATCATATAGGCATGAGTATCACAAGTTAAGAAACCTTAATACTTGTAATAAGTTCTTTTCGAAAAATAATTCATAGCATTTATATAGATATGTGTGCGGAAAAAATCTCGGGAATCCTTCTCACTTGAGAATTGTACAAGAATTTAGAGTGCTTCCAATAAGTCCATCATTCAAGTTACTTCGTGAGAGCAAAAAAAAATAATAATTGTCTAAAACTTAATTTCTAATTAAGAGCATGAACTTCTATGACAATAAGCATTGCAATCAAATGGGCTCTTTTATTTTGAGAATAAAAAACTACAATCAACCTGTTAAGCAATTGAGCAAATGGAAAACACAAAAAAATTGAATAAAACCATTTATAGGTATTAAGATTCTCTTCAATTGAAGAAAAAACAGAACTTTGACTTAGAAATAACAAAGAGACGATTCTTAGAATGAAAATTTCTCATAATTATTCATTAAAATGGAAAGGCTATCTCATCCATAAGTTGGCAATCATAAGATCAAATAAAACACATCCATTTTTTATCTCTCTTCTAGATTACAATACATATACAAAGTAAGAAAATATCAAATAACAAGGGGAAAAATTCATAATTTAAATCATGATAATATGAATTGGCCAACACTTGGGAAGCTAAAAATGGTTACAATCATAACATGATAACAATTGAGAGATAAATATGTGCAGCATAGAAAATCCACTCATTCTCCAATATCATCAATGAACACAATTACTATATAAAAGTAAAAATATTATTTCTATCTAATTTAATGTGTCTCCCATTTAAATGATACATCCATATAATTATTGTACAACTCCATGGGGTACAGACCATGATAACTTGAAGCCAAATTCAACTAGACCATTATTGCAATGTAAAAATTCCAAAACATGCCATAGTTTTCTCTTCATACCTGAATGATCTTCTTTTATTCTATCTTTTTACTTCTTATATTTCTCTCCTTTAAATAAGGGTACCCCCTCTGATACTTCAAAACAGCCCAAACTAAGTGGCTAAAAGAAAAATCAGGCCAGAGTGGTGTTGGGTTTTGCAAGTGACTGAAACTAGATTGCAATAGAAGGAAGTTGCTGAGGCGAGTCTCGCCTGAAGTTCTGATGATCATATCTGGATCGGGACAGTCAAAACTGTATAAATGCCGCTTAAAATCAACTAATCAAATAATACTTTTCATATCAAATTCTTTGAAAAAATCATTTTTACGACCATAAACATGAGTTTGTGTCACCATATTTCTCTTTTCATAACAAGACTCTTGAATCGCATGAGCAATTTCATTTGTAGAGGTATAAGCCACACATACAGAGAGAACGGGTCCTGTATTATGAAATGTATTCTTCATTGCTTTTTCAGCTGAGAACCTCACTGAATCATTCAAAAGGTCAAGGTTTCCCCAAAAGTTCATCCTAACCTCATATTCATTCACAATGCTCTGTTCTTTTAGCAATTCATCAATCTTTTCATTCATCAGATCCATTGTTGATTGAACCTCTTCTGGTTTTCTTTTGAAATTGTCAATGCTGAAGGCATAAATGGTGACATACTTAACTCCCATTTCATAGCAATATCTCAAAATAGATATAAGGGTAGAAAATCCTGCTCTGTGAGCACTGCCTCGTTCAATGTTCCGATTTTTTGCATATCTACGATTTCCATCCATGATAAAAGCAATATGATTTGGCATCGGACCAAATGACAAAACAGAAAAGATACATTGACGAACCATGCAGAATAAATTTCCAAAGATAGTGGACATATTTGTGAAACAAACTTATGCACTTGAAGATCCTAACATCACATATAAATAAGGTAAAGTTAGTAGCAACCAAATAGAAACAAAAAAGTAGCAAACTAGCCATAAGAGATTTCATTCATGGATAGCTAAACAAGCAACACGACACCAAAAAAGAGTAATAGGATTCGAAGTTCAGACACTAAGTGAAGGTGACTATTTTGGGGCTGCTTGGTAGCTAGATTTAAGCGGTATTTAAAGTAAATTATGTCGAAAAGGGGATTTAAGTTGGCTTTAGGTAGGATTTAAATCCTACCAAACCAAACGGTCAAAAACTGCATAAATGCTTAAATAAATCCAACGCAACTCTAAATCCCGTTGTACCTCCGTTTTGATCTAAGCTCTAAACCTTCAGAATTATATGGTTCAGTGGATTTAAAGGATTTACGCGTGCAGAAAGAACAAGATCCGGTCGCAACTTACTCTCTTCTTCTTTTTCGTGTCACGGCAAGAGCGGGATGGAAAGAAAGATGAGGATTTCGGACACACCGCCGCAATCCCGTCGATTTCTTCGCCGGCGAGCTCCGGTCGCGACTTCCGGGCTTCTCTTCTAGTCGAGGGTTTTAGCTGCACCGACGGGAAAGAGACGTACCATCCGATTTTTTGTATTTACTTATATTACTCTTAAAATTGTATATTTATAAATACAATAATTTAGCATTAAACAATGTAAATGAAAAAGAGTTATATGCGTATTATTATTTTGCATAAGTATTAGTTTTGCAAGTAGTAATGTTTTGAGAGTTATATATAATTGCCCTTAAATTTTAATATTAATTATTACTCCCTTTATTAAAATTTATATTTACGTAATTAAATTATTTTATATTTCTAATATTTACTTATATACACTACTATGTTCTAATTATATTAAAGTGTGTTTGATAAAAAAAAAGTTAATATTGATCACACAATTCTTGTGCTTTTATAAATCCAATACCTAAATTTTCTTATTTATACAAATACTTGAGATCCTCGATATTTTTAAATAAATGATGAGGGTCGCGCCTAATTTTTTTGGGAAGAGAACAGAGAGCGCAACAAAGAATTATAACAAGATAAATCATACTATAACTCACATGAAAAAATTAAACTAACACTCATCTAAATGCTACAAACAAACAAACAACCATTACACTACTCAAGACTAAACACAAAGCAAAATACAGACAAACACGTCCAACATCAGCAACTCCAAATCCAAATAGATTAGCACTTTCAACATCAACGATCGGAGACAACCAACACACAAACACAAAGACATCCAACTTCAAATCCAGAGAGATTAGCAATTTCAACATCAACAATCATCGGCAACAACAACAGCAACATCAACATTCAAGGAGAATCTTTAATCCTGCTAAAAATAAACAAGAGAAAAATACAAAAACAGAGACACGAACTAACAAAATCAGGAATAAAAAAAAACAATAAATTAACAATAAATTTAAAAAAAAACTTTAAAAAAAACTGGGGAATAGGTCATAAGAAACCACCAGAGAGATTATAGGAATAGCTAACCTGAGCTCAGAGCTTACCTGTAAAAAATAATTCAGAATCTTATTGAATTTTAATTAGGCTAGTATTTGTCTATGTTCAAGCCAATGTCGGCAATTAGTAAAAATCAAGTATGAAATTCAAGCATATCAAAAGTTAAACAAAAGATGGAATCTATAGCCAAAGCTCCAAACAACAAATTAGCAAGTGATTGAAATACCCAATCACATGCAACATTTACCAACTGGGAAAAAACATGAACAACTAACTACAATACCAACAACATCAATAAAAACCCAATAAGAAACACTAATCCTACATAAAATAAACAAGAGTTTGAAGCACATAATTCAGAGACAAAAACAAATAAAGCTCTGGAATTAGAGAAAATACTAAATCAAATCATCAAAGAAATAAAAGGGACATATAACCTGAACTCAGAACTTACCTGCAAGAATATATTAAAATTCCATCAAAGATTTAGAATACATAAAAATATACTCAGAATCTGGTTGAATTTAATAACGGTTGAAATCCATCGATGCTCAACCAATCCCAACAATAGAAAAAAATCAAGAATGAATGCAAGCTTATTAAAAAAAAGTAAGGACGATAAAAAAACTAGAGCAAAATCGACAAAAATGATAAATCAATCATTAAATGGTTGATAATAAATCCATTCAATTTAATGAAGACAAACATGAAAAAAGGAAGAAACTTATGCTGCTAAAACAAGTTATAAAAATCTTTAATGCAAAAGGAACATGTTCCCTAAACTTTCATATTCTGCTTTTAATGGTCTCATATATATTAAAATCCAAATTGTCTAAAGAAGAGCTAAAATTATTAAAAATTCTATCATTTCACTTTTTTCAAATATTATAAGTAGCAACATCTTGATAGTACTAGAGGAAAAAATATAATTGAGAAAGAACATGTAGCATATTATCACTTAAAAAATGAAAATTCTCATTAGGAATACATCTTTTTAAAAAAAGAATGGGCAAAGTTGTTAGTTTTTCATTTTTTTATTTGTGTGACCCACTGTCATTTATTTTAATAATAATAATAATATTTAATTAATTAAATTGAAAATGGGCATGTCTCTTCCCAACAAACACTTATATTTTCTCTGATAAATAAGAGAATGATCATCATTCTTCCAAAAAGACAGTGCATTTTTTCTCTCCATAAAAAAGTACTGAAAATAATAAGGATTAAAGAGAGAAATTTATCTCTTCAGATCAAATTCTACAATCATGAATACATGTATGTTTATCTTATTTATGAGTATGTGAAAATCATGAATTCAAAGATCTTGGTCATTATATGTTTTATAATTTTTGGGTCATGAAATTGGATTTTTTTATAAATTTAAAAATCTTAACATGAATTTTGGGTCATGAAATTTGATTTTTTTATAAATTTAAACATCCTAACATGTGGTATTATAGCCTTGATTGTTGAATTTGTGATTTTTTTATTTAATGTTATGTATTTTAATTGCATAAAATTTCTACTATAAACTAGATCTTTGAAATATATAACTAAAGTTAATCGGTGAATTGAGAAATTATTATTTATTTCATGTCTATATTTTATTTAATTTGTTAGTCACCAAAATGTTCAAATTAGTATGTTTAAAAGATATCAAATTAAATAAATTCAATTACTCATAAGTATATGATGTTTAGTATGATTTGTTTTTTTATTATTATGGGTATATTTGAATTCATTTATTATAAAATATTTGTGGATCGCTCAAAGGTTGATAATTTATTTTATAATCTTTGAAAATGATTGTGACATGTTTATATATGTGTTTAAATATGCTTATATTTTCAAAGATAATAAACATGTCTAATTTAAATATAAATAAATGTCAATTATGTTAAACTAACAATTTAAGCATCAATTATGTTTATTATTGTGCATTGTTATATGACCCAAAGGAGATTTTCAATACATTACTAAATTTTTCATTTAATCTAATTGAATATGAATATTTGTTTAAGCTTAATACTTGAAACATTGATGTACGAGCATGTTCTATTTTTTTTGTAGTATTTACTATTATTTCTCTTCATTCGCAAGCTACATCTACTCAGACATTCAATGGACTTAATTTCTCTGAATGACATGAGAAAATTCATTTCACCTTAGTGTTCTGGATCTTGATTTGACACTTTAGCTGATAAACCCCTTGCTCCTACTAATTCTAACAGTATTGAGCAGAAATCTCTTTATAAAGCTTGGGAAAAATTGAACAGATTGAGCTTACCGTTTACGCAAATGACTGTAGCAAACAACATAAAATGTACATTTTTTAACACTAAAAGAGTTTAAGGAATTCATTAAATTTGTTGAGGAATGTTCTAAGTCTGACTATGTTGATAAGTCTCTTGATGGGTCACTATTGAGTACATTAACCAACACAAAAATTGATGATTCTCGTACTATGCACGAGCATATCGTTGAAATGACGAACATAACAGCAAGACTTAAGACCCTGAGAATGGAAGTTAATGAAAATTTCTTTGTGTAGTTTATCATTAACTCCTTGCCTCCTGAATATGGTCAATTTCGCATGAACTATAACACTATAAAAGATAAGTGAAATATGAATGAACTGCAATGTATGCTATTTCAAGAGGAAGCAAGCCTTATGATGTGTCCAAAGAATGATTTGGAATGTAAATAAATTGAAGAAATTTTTTATGCATCTATTGTTGGAAACTTACTGTATGCTAGACTTGTACCAGCAAAACAATAGCTTATTTTCGGGATGTTGGGCAGGTATCAAAGTAATAAAGAAATAGATCATTGAAAAGCTGCAAAGAAAGTTATAAGGTACTTACGAGGAAAAAATGACCACATGCTCACTTACAAAATATTTAATGATCTTGAAATGATAGGATATTCAGATTCAGATTTTGTTGGGTGTGTTGATACCAGAAAATCAACATTTAGCTATTTGTTCCTTTTGGTTGAAGGAGCAATCTTATGGAAAAGTCTGAAGCAAACTATCATTGTTGCAACCACTACGGAAGCTAAATTTGTGGCATGCTTTGAAGCTATAATTCAGGGTTTATGGCTGTAGGGATTTATTTCAAGACTTAGAATTGTCGTCAATATTGTCAAACAGCTGAAAATTTACTGTGATAACTTCGCAGCAATCTTTTTTCTAAAAATAACTAGTATTCCGATGGTATTAAACATATGGAATTGAAGTACCTTGTCGTTAAGAAAGAAGTTCAAAAACATAGGGTGTCAATTGAGCACATTAGTACCAATCTTATGACTGCATACATTTAACAAACATGTCCTGAGAATGGGCATTACAAAAACCATTTACTAATTTTATGTTTAGTGTTCATTATGCTTGACACTTTGAGCTCGTTTTATTATTGTTCTAATGTTTATATATCTTGTTTTTATCGCTACTGTTCATTTTATGTTGTGTGATGTTTAACAAGATTTATCTTTTAATAGACATTATGGGATCATGATGTTGTTTCTCATTACGTTAAGTATGTAATTGATATTGTGATACATGAAAGAGACTGTGTCGATAAATTGATACATAACTATCATAATTCATATTAATTTTGTACTTATTGATGATTTATGATTTGACCAATATAAAGATTAAATTTACATTGCATTTTGTGCAGTATGTTATGCACTATTAAATATTACGTGGGTCTAGTGGGAGAATATTAGTTTTCATTATTTTATTTGTGCGGGCCACCGTCACTTATTTTAATAATAATAATAATATTTAATTAATTAAAGAGAAAAGGTTCATGTCTCTTCTGAACAGACACTTATCATTTCTCTGATAAATAAGAGAAGAGTTTTCTTCCTTCCAAAAAGGCAATGTATTTTTTCTCTCCATCAGAAAGTACAGAAATTAAAAAAGATTAGAAAGAGAAATTTCATCTCTTCATATCACATTCTACAATCATGAATACAAATATGTTTATCTTTTTTATGAGTATGTAAAAATCATGAATTCAAAAATCTTGGTGATTTTGTGTTTTATGAATTTTGGATCATGAAATTAGATTTTTTATAAACTTAAAAATCCTAACACAAATTTTGGGTCATGATATTGAATTTTTTATAAATTTAAAAATCCAAACAAAAGTTACTTTCACAGAAAATATGATAATTTGTTTCATCATGATTCAAATATAAAACACGAGAATTATTAATTATAGTACCTCTAGCAATCAAAATATCCTTTATTTTGAAATCATAATTTAAAATTTTTCAAGTGATAGCAACAAAGCTAATAGAGTAACCCTTAAACCAAGCATAATTCTTCCAACCAACAAGATTTGGTCGCGACATACTCTTTTTTCTTTATCCTGAGTCACAAGCAGGAGCGATATGGAAAGAAAGATGAGGATTTCAAACTCACCTTTGCGAACCAATCTATTTCTTCGCCAACGAGCTCTCGTCGCAACTTCTGGGCTTCTCTTTTAGTTGAGGGTTTCAGCTAGTTCAGGCACGGAAAGAGACGACGGTTTCGCTATTTATATTTGATGCATTTACATACATATCATCTCATTTTTTTGTTTACTTATATAGCTCATGTAGATTATATATATATATTTTGGCAGAGACCCAAATTATCGATTTCCCATCGCATTCTAGCCCCATGATGAGAGTCGTGTCATGTGCCTAAAATTTCAGAGCCCCCGCACCACGGTGGGATTGAACCCTTGACCATACATAATATACATACATATACATGCAGATATCTATATATAGATGTATGTATGTATGTATGTATGTATGTATGTATGTATGTATGTATGTATGTATGTATGTATGTATGTATGTATGTATGTATATATAT
>NW_018164536.1:5791115-5793205 GCF_001263595.1 Phalaenopsis equestris
ATATAGATATATATATATATATATATATGGTTCAAAGAGCTCAAAAGGCTCCGCATTTTATTTCATCAAAAAGGAAAATCCAAAGAAAGAGATCCGAGGAACCTATCCACACCCTATACAACTCACTCAACAAAACAAAAAACCTAAGGCTCCTCCACCTCAAAAAAAGAAAAATACAACGCACACAAAATAAATAAAAGAAAAAACAAACACGCAACAAAAGAAAAACAACAGTCAACAAAAACTATGAATAAGATTCATAATAGCCAATTTCGAGAGAGCCAGAGGCACCATAGTAGAAACAATAGCAGAATTCCCACGAGCACCTGCTTTAGCCGCCCAGTTAGAAGCCACATTACCTTCCCGTTTAATATGCAGCCATTGAATATCCATATTTTTAGATAAAAATAAAACATTCTTCATCTGATGTCTAATACTCCAATGGTGTTTAATAGAAACCTGCAAGATTACCAAAGAATAAAAAAATCTGTTTCTATAATAATATGTTGCCAACCGAACCTTTGAGCAACCCGTAGAGCAAGGACAATTGCATCCGCCTCCGCTACTAAAGGAAAATTTGAACAAGAAGAAACTATAAACCAATAAATTATAAAGCTCAAAGAGTTTCTACAGACTTCACCCACTCGGATAGAATTAGAACACCAACTCTCATCCGTTTGATTTTAATAAAAGGTGTTTTAGGACAACAACATAAAGTTCTAATAGAGCTCTTTGACAGTTTAACAACAGATAACTGTAAAGAGAGAAAAACTCCCAGCAAATTACCAGTACCCGAAAGCTTGGAGAAAGCAAGATTCTTCTTCATACAGTGTAACACCATACCAATTGTATGATTAATGTTTGGCAGCTCTTTACTATGTTTGGTATTATTACGTGCATCTAATTAAACCAAAACATAATAGAAGGCACATTGTGAAAAAAGGAGTGTCCCAAACTACTCCAATCATTGTAAATGTCAATAATGCTAACATATGTTCTCCAATTCTTCTTAATATGAAGATTAGACAAAACCTTCCCCCAGATTTCATAAGCAAAACAACAATTAAGAAAAATGCGCATAACACTTTCTTCCTCAGAGATATTATTATTATTATTATTATTATTATTATTATTATTATTATTATTATTATTATTATTATTATTATTATTATTATTATTATTATTATTATTATTATTATTATTATTATTATTATTATTATTATTATTATTATTATTATTATTATTACACACACACACACACACACACACACACACACACATATATATATATACACACACACACACACACATATATATAGATATATATACACACATATATACACACACACATATATATATAGACACACACACACACACACACACACACACACACACACACACACACAGATATATATATATATATACATCACATTCGGAGAATTCCCATAGATGCTACTAAATTGGATAAACCTTTATGGAAATTTACTTCAAATGTGTCCATCACTAAATTATTATATCAAAAGCTTTATACTTTTACTCCTCAATGGTGGACTTTAATCTTTGGAATGCTTTTTTATCTCCGTCTATATCATTCTTCCTCTGGAGATATTACTCATTGTTCTTGCATTTTGATGATATACTTAAGTTAAAAGGTTTGTGTATGCCTTCGAGATGTTATCTTTGTAAATGCGAGGAGGAGCCTGTCGCTCATCTTTTCTATGATTGCCAATTTGCTCGGGAAGTTTGGTGCTCGGTTGGGTTGTATTTTGGTATCAATTGGACTCTGAATTCTTATGATCATCGTCAATGGAGAAATTATATCAAAGTATTGAATGCTGCACCTTTTTATAAAGAAACTTTGGAACATTTTCCTTTTGTTATTCTTTGGTTCCTTTGGTCTTCTAGGAACGCTCATAATTCCGAGGCTCTCCCCCCTACAGCTGCTCTTACCACTTCATATATAATTGCTTACTTTCTTAAAGCTTCTTGCCCCATTGCATTAAGCTCAAATTTACCTCAGAGGGGTAGGAAGGCCCTTCTGATACGGTGGCAACCCCGTTGGATTAAACTTATTAAACTTAATGTTGATG
>NW_018164536.1:5793260-5794760 GCF_001263595.1 Phalaenopsis equestris
GGGGAGATGCCTTTGTTACTTTGGAGATGCCTTTGTTACTTTGCCTCATCGGTTTGTTCCTCGACACCTTTAGAGGCTGAGTTGGAATGCTTTTGGAATGCTTTACACATTGATGTGACCTTACATCGCCATGCTTTAATTATCGAGACTGATTCTATGACTATGTTTAATATTCTAAATAAGAGCGCATTCCCTACCTGGAATTTCATTTGTCTGTTTAACGTGATTCAGGGGTTCATTAAAAGGTATAATTTGGTTTTGCAATTTAATTTCATCTATAGGGAATGTAACACTGTTGTTGATTGGTTGGCCAAACAAGGTCTCCAACGAATTATTGTGGGTGTGGTGCCCCCTCCTCAACTTCAAATACTTTTAAATGGGGATTTACTTATTGTGTCTTATATCAGAAGATAGAGGGATTTTATATTTCTCTGTTTTTTTTTGCTCCATTTTTATTGGTTTCTTTTACTGTTTACCTGTTCGATTCTTCATGTTTTATTCTGAATTGCATTTTGGTAGCCTTTTTCACCCCGTTTTGTCTTCAAATTTGGACCGTGAGGCTGGTTTTCATGTTTTATCTTGCTTGGCCTGCTCTTTTTGGATGCCTGGGATCTCATTGATGTTTATTCCATTTATGGGTATTGCAGTTAGTAACTTTACCATGAGATGTATGGAGCTGTTGCCTTTCAATTTCGGACAATTGGGAACTGCTTGGAGCGGCAGGGATGGTTTATGCAGAAGTTTTATGGATTTCCTCATTGCTTGCAGGTTTTTGGCTTTTATTGTTGCGGTTTTCACTGGATCTACAAGCCGTCAGTTTGACCCTGCTCCTCGACACCACTGTTACTATGGGATTTTATGCATGTTGTTATTTTGCGACTTTATGTACGTGTAATTTTTTGGGTATATTTTTTCTTTTGGTATATGACAGCGATTTTATATATGCAATAAAACACTACTAAGCCCTTAAGACCTAGGTGAGTGTCTTAATTAATTTTGAAAAGGTTAAGTTTTAGGTGATCATGATTTATTATTTGAATTTCATTTGAACATCAAATAGGGGCATTAAATTGATTAATTATTGACTTCAGAAGTCATACCTGACAGTGACTTTATATATGCAATAAAATATAAGATAGATATGGAAGTATTAAATATTCAATAATTGTAAAGTCACACTTATCAACACAAGTATATGTATCGCTCAAGTAATGGGCTCTAATGGAGTCCTAGATATCGATCCCACAGGGAGTAGTTTAGAATTATGGACTAAGACCATAGAAAAGCAATACTTTAATCACAATAACGACGTTCAATTTGCTTATCTGTCACTAATAGGCAATTGAAATAAATAGATAATTTTAATAACTAATAAATAACTAATGATATAAAGTAGGGTTTAATTGTGATATTCAATATATAAGAAAGCATCATTCTCCTTGTCAAGAAATTATAGTGAATGGATAAAATGAATTAGTTCAATTTATATTGTGTCAAATA
>NW_018164536.1:5795140-5795808 GCF_001263595.1 Phalaenopsis equestris
CCCAAGAACACTCCTCGAAGTTCCTCTGAATCTCTTCTTTTCTTTACAGCACACATAATTCCTCTTCGAAGTAGCAAGGAGGAAGAAATCTCTCACTTTCCCTCCACTCTTACAATTTCTCGAAGAAATCCTCACAATTGTTACACACTAATGGAACCTCTCTAACCTCTAGGGCCTCTAGACTCTCACCACCTCCTCTAGACTCTCTCAATTTTCGGTCAAAATGTTCGTTTAAAGTTGTGGATGAGCTTTCTGACCGACTTTTTGTAAATCGACAAATACAAGACTTTGATGGTCCTACTAGAGGATTTAATTTCCAGCAACAGGGTCCAAAGACTTGATCGCGACTTTATATATGTGTCTAATTTGATTAAGATGTATAAATATAATATTCAATAATATTAAAATTAAATTTGTCAATGCAAGTATATGTATCGCTCAAGTAATATAGGGCTCTAATGGAGTCCTAGATATCGATCCCATAGGGAGTAGTTTAGAATTACGGGCTAAGACCTTAGAAAAGCAATACTTTAATCACAACAACGACGTTCAATTTGCTTATCTGTCACTAATAGGCAATTGAAATAAATAGATAATTTTAATAACTAATAAATAACTAATGATATAAAGTAGGGTTTAATTGTGATATTCAATATATAAGAAAACAT
>NW_018164536.1:5795996-5797085 GCF_001263595.1 Phalaenopsis equestris
TTTGGAGCTCCCATGTTCCCCTCACCTGAGGGCTAACATCTACACTTCAGCACCCAAACAATAGGACCGAATTAGGGATTTTAGTCTGTCACTCTAAAATCTCCAATTCTATACCCGAGAATAATATTTCCCTATTTATTTTCACCCAACTTCCAAGGGCTTTGACCTCCATAAATCTTGAATGTAATCTTCACTTTAGTTGTAAAACTCAACATATTTTAACAAATCAATTGACCAGATTGAAAGTAAATTAAGATTGAAGTGAAAAGATCATCGCAATTTTTTAAACATTTTCGTGGCTTCGCCAATTCAAATCACCATTTAACAAATCTCGAGACAAGGAGAAAGAACAAGAAAACTACTGAGAACTCATGAGGAAAACACAACAAAACTCGGAATTCGTAAATAAAATTGAAGCCATACAAACTACAACAAGTAAATAACTTATCTATAAATTATCCCCAAGAACACTCCTCGAAGTTCCTCTGAATCTCTTCCTTTCTTTATAGCACACAGAATTCCTCTTCGAAGTAGCAAGGAGGAAGAAATCTCTCATTTTCCCTCCACTATTACAATTTCTCAAAGAAATCCTCACAATTGTTACACATTACTGGAACCTCTCTAACCTCTAGGCTCTCCAGGACCTTCCGGACCTTAATTTTCGGCCAAAATGTTCTTTTAAAGTTGTGGATGAGCTTTCCCAAGAGTTGCCTAAGCATCTCTTAAAAATCCCGCTGTCGGCGGGGTCGAGGGCGTCGTCGGCGGCCTAGTTCAAATCTTCACATTTTGGTCATTTTCGCTACAAATTCGCACCTTTTTTTTTAACAAATTCGCTCTTTTTTTTGTATCTTTTTGCTCCAATGACCCCTAATTCATTATTCCTGCAACAAAACATAAAAAATATCTTTCTTTAAAGTGCAATATCATTAAAAATAGTATAAAATATGTATGAAAATCTCAACATATTTTCCTTTGGTCATTTTCCCAAGAGTTGCCTAAGCATCCCTTCAAAATTTAGCCTTATCCAAAGCTTGAGTAGGCATAACCGTCGATCTCGCCGTCGGCGGCCTCGCGGGCACCGGTGGCGGG
>NW_018164536.1:5797367-5797982 GCF_001263595.1 Phalaenopsis equestris
AAAATATGTATGAAAATCTCAACATATTTTCTTTTGGTCAAAATCCCCCAAACTTAACTATTACTTGTCCTCAAGTAATTTTAGTATTATATAAAAGTTATGATCTAATGCAGTAAAATTTTAATTCAGAAATATTATAAGTTTCATTTAATTAAATATCATAGTGAAATTTTCAAAAAAAATTCAAGTAATTGAATTAACTCTGTAGCCACAACATTATCTAGTCATCAAATTTAAGAGTTCTAGTCTTCTATTTATTTCAAGAATGACTATATCTTGCAATATTAAGTCACTTAGAATATTCAAAAGATAGGAACTTCATGAGAACTCTACTATTAAAAGACATATTCCATAAATATAAGTTCAGAAATGTATTTAAGTTTTCCCTTTAGGTATGTCTAGTGAAGCCAATTTTTGATTAGGCATATCCTTAAGCTTCTCCTCACTTCCACAATTTTTTTTTCTTTCTTTTCTCTTTTTCATTTGGATTGCTTTCAATCCTATATTTTTTTTTATTTTCATTTCAGGGATTGTTTTCAATCATTTCTTTTTCATTTTTCAAGTGAGGATTATTATATCTGGATAGCCTTTAATGATTTTGAACTTCACTTTTCT
>NW_018164536.1:5798278-5816619 GCF_001263595.1 Phalaenopsis equestris
AGGTGGAAAGAAAAAACTATAAATATAAATCATACCTCAGTATTGTAGTCATCTTTATCATTCTGAAATTTCCGCAGGTCTTCTGAAATTTTTACTTCACCTGGTCTGTAATATTAGGAGCTTTCTACACATATAAATCATTAGAGGAATTTCTGGGTAATGAAATTTTGAAATAAGTATAAAACTAAAACAAGCACAACATTTCCTAACACAATCACAATATTAAACAATTAAAACTTTAAAAAAAATGCAAAAATGGAAATCACATTACAATCCACAATTCTACTTAATATCTATTGAACTTCACATGCACATTTAACTACCACACTAACTTTATAACAAGAATTCAAGTACACAACACAAAATAAAAATGAAAATCCAAATACATAAACATCCATTTCTATTACAAAAAGATTACATAAAATAATTTTATCAATATATATGCAAATGCACAAGAGTTTTGTGTTTTGTATGAATCCATCTTATTATTTTGCAGTAAATATTATTTTCAGTAATGTTTTGAGTGTTATTTATAATTGCCCATAAATTTTAATATCTCTTAACTAAAACTTAGATTTACTTACATATCATAAAATTATTTTACATTTATACTTAACATTTGCTTAAACACACTACAATGTTCTAATTATATTAAACATTATATTTGATAAAAAAAGTTAATATTAACCACACGATATATATATATATATATATATATATATATTGCGTGCTAGAAAGTTCGCGGTGATAGAGTAATGAATTATCATCTTAGTGTTGCATGATAATTTAATACAGACAGATAAAAACAGAGAAGTAAACAAAAGGAGACACCTCGATATTTATGTGGAAAACCCTTGAAAGAGAAAAAAACCACAGGGTCTAGCCCAGTTAAAATAATCCAATATGAATAATGAGTACACAGATTCATCCTTCTCCTAAATTAGGGAAAATATAATTACAAAGTTATATAACTATAATCTGACTGCAGTTTTTGGTGACAACATGTTGCAAGGGTCATTGTTGATTTTTGTGGAGGAAGTAGACTGTCATGACTGTTGTAGATGGTTCCTCCAGAAGTGTTGATTGGCCATAGAAACCGTAGTAAGCAGTTACGGGAGTTGTGAACCACATATGTCGTAGTGGCGAGTATGAATGATGTTCCTAGACCGCGGGGTCGGAGTCGGGAGTTGCATGAGCTGTGAACCACGTAGGTTGTTGTTGACACATGAACTGTAGTGATGAGTTCATGTCTCACGACGATGACTGACAACGTCTAGTTCGTGATAATTGATAATGATTGATGGTGATCAACGCTGACGGTCAACAATGGTGGACGTCGATCGACGGGTGTCGATGACGGCTGACGATGGTCGATTGTGATCGGCGGGGGTCAACAACTGTCAGGATGGTGCTGAACTTCAACACCTTCTCAGAGCTTCTCGTTCTCTCTTAAACTTCAAGCATCTCCCCTCATGTGAATCATTTTTATCGGACAATTCGGAGAGCTTCCACTAATCAAATGACGTTTAATGAAAATTTGAGTGCCTTCATGATGTTAAAATTGAGTGATCTTGAGCTCATTGGATTCGTCTTGTCTAGACACTAGATTTGACTATAAAGTTGTTAGATTCGACAACCTTTTGACCTTCCAAATGTGTCTGAAAATCTTCCAAAAATGATTTAATACTTGATCATGGCTTGATTTGACCCGGATTGGACAGACTTTGATATCATTAGGTCCGTCTCATCGAGCCGGTCAGTTTGACTATAAATTTGTTGAAATCGAAGTTATGAATAAGTTTTTATTAAGGTTTGAACATCCTTTGCCCAAAATATTATCTCAAGATGCTTCGAAATTCGTGACGGATAATGAAAATTTGTTGGTGGCGTATTACTTGCCCACCTATTTTCAGGCGAGCTCAATTTTGTCTTCCGAAAATATGGATATCTAATTTTTTTTTCATTTTTGTGAGGCATACAGTAAATATATTTATTATAGTTTATTAGCTTTTGATTTTAAATAAGAATAATAAAAATCTTATACAGTGAAGAATTTCATAGCCAGAGCCACTTAATTGGGGGAAATTTTGTGTACGTAAGCGTACGTAGAGTTGCGTACGTATGTAACCTGCAAATAGGTTACAGGGAGGGTATTGAGAGGTTATAACTGAGTTATACCCTCTGTAACATCCCTGTAACCTACATGTACCTTCTAGTAAGTTTCGTGTTTCTATTTTCATATATTTGTTGGTTACAATAGGTTACATGGAGGTTACAGGGGTATAATGCGGTTATAACCCCCCAATACGCTCCATGTAACCTATATGTAGGTTACAAATGTACGCAGCTTTGCGTACGTAAGACGTACGCACATTTTTCCCTTTATTTGGTTGGTCCTTGTAGCTTCAAGCAAAACGTCTTGGGTTTGAAACTTATTAAGGCAAAGAAGTTGTTTTTTTTTTTGAATATGAAAAGTCACTTTTTTTTTATATATATATATTTTTTTATAGAAATATGAAATATGTTTTTTTCTTTTTTTTAATGAGCATTAAATGCTTGCATTTTTTTTTATTTTATATAATAATGAGCATTTAATGACCAAAGCCCTTTTTGAGCCTATAAATAGGTTTAAAGGAGAGGGTAGAGGGGGAGATGTGGAGCAGAGCCGCGACGATGCGTTGCGGCAGAGCGTCAGGGTTACGCGTCACGTGACGTCTTGCGACAGTGCGTCGAGACGGCGCGTTGCGGCTAGATGGCGCGGCGATGCGACGCGTTGCAGTTAAGCGTCGCAGCGGGGCATTGTGGAGACGAGGCGCACTGCGATTGAGCGTCGCGACGACGGGACGCGTTGCGGGGATTCAAAAGAAAGTTGTTCTGCGTAGTGGTGAAGTGTTGCAGGGTAGAATTGCGGTGCATAGTTGCGGTGTTGGGTTACGGCGCAGAGTTGTGGTGCAAAGTTGCGGCGCAGAGTTGTGGTCTTGAGTTGCGGGACAGAGTTGCGATGTCAAATTACAATTTAGAGTTACGGTGCAGAGTTGAGGAACAGAGTTGTGGTGCAAGTGTTGAATTGTGACACAAAGTAAAGTCGTCCTCGCCCTACATGGAGCAAGCAACGGAATCTTATTTTTGGTTTCAGTGAAGAGAAAAATCGTCCTCGTCTTGCATAGCAGGCAAGCAACGAGATCTTCTTTCTTGTTTATGCCGCTCATTTCAGAGGTGATGAAGAAATGTTGTAGCTTTCCTGTTGCACTTTGAGGGGAATATTTTCATGCTTATGTGGTGGCGATATTTGGAGATGCCCTGACAATCATCAGAAGTATCAGAATTTTGGGGAGGCAATACTGACTCTACTCGAAGATGAGCAGATTTTTTGTAACACTTGTACAAGCATATGTTGGTCTTTGTAGCATTTTTGATCATCTGATCTGACATTTATAGATGATAACAATGTATTTCTTTATTTCTTCCACGATTGTTGTGGCTTCTTTTGTTGTTCATGTCTTCCTAGGTTGTGCCCCCTCAAACCTATGTCTTATGGGAGCTTGAATTGGTACCTTCTAAAGTTCATAGCCTTCTGAGGTTTTTCAGTGAAGAATCTCTTGGGCTCGTCTTCCAGCGGCATGGTAGCTTCTTATCGGGTTTTGCCTTCTAGGCTTGACTTACTGGGGCATGGTTGAAAGGAGAATCCGTTGGAGATGCTCGACGGTATTAACTCATAACAAAGTCATATGAATCCATTAAGGATGGTTGACCTATCCTAGGTTGTTGGTCGAAGCTTTTGCTTGACAATTGTATCCTGTTATGGAAGAAGTCCAAAAAAATACATCAAGAATTTTTGACCTATCTGAGGTTGTATGTCGAAGTTTTTGCTTGACGACTGTAGCCTGTAATGGACGAGGTCGAATTAAATCCCCCTGGGATTGATTAAGCCTAGAATGAGGTGTCAGAGATGCTCTGCGTTTCTTGAGACTATAGGAAGATCGCTATGGACCGTATGTTTTCTTGGAAATATGGTTGTAGTCATACTCATGAAAAATGTTTGATAACTTTTCAGTTGTTGATTTTGAATCTTTTTACCCCCAGCATGGGCGCTTTCCATGTGAGTTTGTAAAACAACTCATGTATTGGGCCTTAAAGAGATTTGCTTCTTGATCTAGTTGAAGAAGGACTCCAATACGATGAGGGGGCGATGAGAAAGTGTTATTTGCGATGATGATTGCTCCCCAATACAAGAGCGATTCTCGTAGACTTGTAATATGAATGAAATGTGGCATGACTTCCCCATAATAGCCATGTCTGAGATGTTAACATGAACGACCTTTCGAGATTGCAGTGAAAGTTGCCCCCCAGCCTGAAAGAAGTTGTGAAATAGTTTGTGTCCGAAAAAGATGTGAGAAGACAACACTACTACAATCATGCTTAGAATTTTGACGTAAACGACCTTCCGAAACTGCAGTGAAGATTGCCCCCCCACATTGAAGAACACATCGGAGATGATTTTCATGATGTGAATGAGGTTCCTTTGCCAGTTAGATGAAGTACATCATTGGGAAAGGAAGTAGAGGCTCGGTGTCTTAGAGTTGAAGGCAATGTCGAACAGGACTTCGCTTCCCACAAACGACACCAAACTGATGCGTTCTATAAAATTCATGGAGATAGAGTAATGAATTATCATCTTAACGTTGCACGAGAATTCAACACACAGATAAAATAAGAGAAGTAGGCAAAAGGAGACACCTCGATATTTTATATGGAAAACACTTGAAAGGGGGAAAAACCACAGGGCATAGCCCAGTTGAAATAATCCACTATGAATGATGAGTACACAAGTCCATCATTCTCCTAAATTATGGAAGATGGAATTATAAAGTTGTATAATTATAATCTGGATGCAGTTCTTGGTGACAACATGTTGCAAGGGTCATTGTCCATTGTTGTGAAGGTAGTAGTCTGTCATTAATGTTGTAGTTGGTTGCTCCATAAACGTTGATTCACCAAAGAAATCATGGTAAACAATTACAAGAACTGTGAACCACATAGGTCATAGTGGCGAGCATGAATGACGTTCATAGGCAGAGAGGTTGGAGTCAGGAGCTGCACGACCTGTGAATCATGTAGGTCGTTGTTGACACATGGACCGTAGTGATGAGCTCATGTCCCACGATAATGACTGACGGCGTCTGGTTGGTGGTGATCGACGATGATTCGTGGTGATTGACAGTGACGGTCGACACTGGCTGATGGCGATCCACGGGTGTCGACAACGGCCGACAATAGTCGATGTTGTCGGCGGGGGCCGAAGAAGGTCGGGATAGTGCTGGACTTTAACTCCTTTTCAAAGCTTTTCGTTCTCTCTGAAGCTTTTAGTCTCTCCCTCATGTGAGGGGTGGGACTCTATTTATAGTGTTCTGGGTGTCATTAATGCATGAATATGAATCATTTTGATCAGACGATCCGAAGAGTTTCCTATGATCAAACGACGTTTAATGGACATTTGAGTGTCTTAATGATGTCAGAATTAAGTGATCTTGGACTTGTTGAATTCATCTTGTCGAGACTCTTGATTTGACTATAAAGTTGCTAGATTCGACAATCTTTTGACCTCTAAAAGTGTTTGAAAATCTTTCAAAAATGATTTAATGACTTAATCTGGGCTTGATTTGACTCAGATTGGACAGACTTTGATATCTTTAGGTCTGTCCCATTGAGCCAGACAGTTTGACTATAAGTTTGCTGAAATCGGAGCTCTGAATAAGTTTTTTATCAATGTTTGAGCATCCTTTGTTTAAAATATTATCTCGAGATCCGTGTCATATTTCGATATTCGTGTCGGATAATAAAAATTTGTTGGTTATCATATATATGTGTGTGTGTGTGTGTGTGTGTGTGTGTGTGTGGAAAGGTGAAGGCTCGAATCTAACTATTGAGATTTTTCATTGTCTTTCAAACTAATTTGTTGTAGATTTGAGCGCCTTTTAAGAGCATTTTCTTATAACATACGTAATTAAAAACTAATCTAATAAACCCAGCTTTTTTATAAAAAAGCTTAAACGACAAAATTGACTTCAAGAAGCTAATTTTATTTCTCTCTCTGGCACATACAATTAAGGGTTTTTTTTCCCCTCAAAAATACAGTGAAATGAGGATCTCCAAATTGCATATGAATAAATCATTTTAATTTTTTCGTTTTAAATCCTTTCTTTATGAGGATTAAAGGATTTTACAGTGTTTAAATTTTATTATTATTATTATTATTTTATTACTATTAATATTACTTATTTTAAAATTATTATTATTTTTAGTAATATTTTTATATTTATTATAGTTAATAATAATAATATTATTATTATTATTATTATTATTATTATTATTATTCTTATTATTAATATCTGTATTATTATTTTTACTATTAAAATTACTTATTTTATAATTATTAGTATAATTATCATTATTATTATTTTTATTAGTATTATTATTGGTTGTCGCCATCTTCTTATTTTTCTTTTTCTTCTTCTTCTTAGTATAATGATGATGATTATTATTGTTATTACTTCTAGTAATATTTTTAATACTACTATTACTATTAACATTACTTTTACTATATCTATTATTATTATTATTATTATTATTATTATTATTATTATTATTATTATTATTATTATCTTAATTTAATTTTTTCCTTGTATTTATAAAGGCAAGAAAAAAAAATTTAAAATGCACCGTAAAAGAAATGAAAATGATAAATAAAAAATTACTTATAAAAATATAATCTAAGAAGATGTACATCATAATGAAGAAAAAAAAACAAAATGAGTATAACACATGTCGTACTACGACCTAAGACGTTGTCTAGGCGATATCGCTCACTGCTAGGTGTGTAGTGATCCAACAGTCGTCGCGGTCGTTATCGCAAGTGATGTTGTTGTTGTTGGTCATCTAAATGCCCAGGTTGGGTGTATGTTAGTTTTTGGCTTAAGGAAGAAAGAGGGAGAGAGGGTGTGTGTGAGTGTGTGGTTCGATCATTGGAGAAAGTGGGAGTAGGAGTGTGTGGTTTGGCCATCGGAGAAAGAGAAAGGTTGTGTGTGAGTGTCTGGTTTGGCAAATAGGAGAAAGAGAGGGAAACGGTGGGTGTTTGGTGTGGTTTGGCTATGGGAGAAAGAGGTAGAAAAGTATAGTTGTATGTGTTGGCCATGGAAGAAAGAGAGAAAGGGATAGTGAGTTTTGGCCATGAGAGAAAGAGGAAGAAAGAGTGTGTATGGGTGTATGATATGGGAGAAAGAGAGAAAGAGAGGGAGAAAGATAATAACTTTTGGCCATGGGAGAAATGGAGAAAGAGGGGGAGATTCACATTACACTCTTCATAATAAGGAAATTCAAACATGTGCTTGCAAACTAAATTAGATGTGAATGACGACATAAAATTATACCTTACTTTGCTTTAATGGAACAATGAAGTGATGTCCTTCGCCCTTGCTTGCTTGGATGAAGAGATGAAAGGAGAGATGAAAGGAGGTCCTTAGGGTTTCGGCCAAGAGGTGGAAGAAGGAGAGAGAAGGGAGTGATTTCAGCTAAGGGAAAAAGATGAAAAGAGAGGAGAATTTCAACTAAGGGGAAGAGAGGAGAGGGAGACAAATTTTTTTGACAAAAGAAAAGAATGAGAGAAAGGGAGAAGTTTTCAAAATTTTTAAAGTGGGGGAGGATTTTTAATTTTTGGCTAAAAAATGGGGGAAGAAAGAAATGAAAGGAAATTTCAAAAATGAGTGGTTAAACTGGTTGTTGGCCCAAAACAACAGTCGTGACTCATTTGGATGATAAAAATTTGGGGAATACAATTGGGAAGTCAATTTTGGCTAAAATGACCCCTATCTTAAGATTTTTAATTCAAAGTTCTATTGGGAAAGTTATGGTAGTATTGAGTGATTATGGGAAAAAAATATAACCTTACCTCTTTTGGCAAAGAAAAAGGAGGAGTACACGCTTGGGAAGTTAATTTTAGGTTAAGAAATTTAAGGTCAAAGTTTGGGTCTCACCCTAAGAGAGAGAAATTTTTTAAAGATTTTAGATTAAAGTGTTTAATGAGTTTGATTAAATTAAGGATAATTACATACAGACCACTTAAAACATTGGTATTCACAAATTAACCACACATGTGATATTTTGAACTATCAAATTGATGTATTTATGCATGTCACGATCAAATTATTCAGAATTTTATAAAAATAAAAGATAAGGGTTACCATGAAATTTGATATTTGAGCATGAATTTGAAAAATGGATGAAAGAGAGTAATTGATTTGTAAATAGGAAGTTTTGTATGTAATTACACCTTACATTTGTTATTTTTAACTCAATTTTACTTTAATTTGAGTTTGATGTTGATTTAGGTTGAATTGGAGGTGTTTTCATGATTATTATTATCATTATGATAATTATCATTTAAATTATTGTAGTCTTGATAGACCCCCAAAGAAAGTCTGATTAAGCATGGAGGGGCTCATTTCAAAGGTTTCATGATCTGAATGCACTCACGCGGTCTTTGAAAAAAATGCTTTGATAAAAAAAATTATGTAGGTGTAATTTTCATGCATGAAAACTGGAATAAAAATAATAATTTCGGGGTGTATTTAGGTTAAGCCAATTTTTAATTCAAGTTTAGGGCTTGATTGAAATTGGTTACTTTCGATTCTATTTCAGTTTGGCTAATTTCATATTTTCTTTAATTAAATTCCAGTTTCAAAGTCAAATAAAGGTTGGCTCAAGTTTTAGTTTAAGTTGGGTTTAAGCTCTTGCTTATCCAAGCTCAGTTTAGCCATCTAGTGACACTAAGAAAGGGTTTTAGGTTCATATGGGATTTGATATAGCCTAGGGTGAATGGTTGACTAAAAAGTGAGATTAACAAATAGATCACAATATGTGTGACGTACAGTTCAAATTATAATGCATATACTAGTATTAACCGAAGCGACAAACCAAGTCTAAAAATAAGAATATCACTGCTCAAAGTTTGAATTTTGAATTTATGAATTAGAATTGAAACTTTAATTTGAAGTTCAAGATTTATGAACTTTAGTGTTTCTTATCGATATGATCCATTAAATGCTTACATTTGAGCATCTACGAAAATGTTTGCTAAGAAAATTAATTTAAGATTTTAGGAAAGGAAGTTGTTGGGGAACTTACACATGATTTAAAAAGGCAACTAGAGCAATCCAATAATGGTTTATTGAAGAAAAAAAATGCTAAAGACTAACACGATTTGTGAAAAAGGTCTAAAGATGATGTTGTTATGTTTCATCTCTTTAAGGTAAAAAGTACAAGAATGATGTAGTTAAGCTTCGTGTCTTATAGACCTAATTTTTTTTCAATTTGAGTTTAAGAATTGAGCGTTCAATGACTAAACTAAGATATGAAGCATAGGGACTCACACCCATATTAGATTTACTATGTAAGAAATTGGCCTTCTGGTGTTTTGGGGTATAGTACGACTATGAACCCTAAACATTTTCTATTTTCTATGATTTTCAATAACTACATTAAGATAGAAAACATGGGGACTCACACCCATCTTAGATTTACTAAACAAGACACTGACCTACTGAGTATTCCAGGGAATAATATAATCAATGAATCAGAATAAGAAAATGTTAAGATCTGATTTTAGTTTTTCAATGACTACACTAAAACAAGAAGCACAAGGACTCACACTCATCTTTGATTTACTACGCAAGCCATTAGCCTACTGAGCATTTTGGGCATAGTATGACCAATGTGCCCAAAACATTTCTTATTCTCTATATTTTCAATGACTACATTCAACAAAAGCATGAGGACTTACACCCATTTTAGGTTTACTAGGCAAGACATTGACCAATTAAGCAATTCATAGCATAATACAATCATGAACAAAAATAGAAAAATATTAAGATTTGATTTCAGGTTTTCAATGACTGCATTTGCTGCACTTGCTAAGACAGGGAGCACAGAAACCCACAAACATCATAGATTTACTAGGAAAGGCATTAGTATACTAAACATTTTGAAGCATGGTATAACCAATGAACCCTAAATATTTCTTATTCTCTATGTTTTTTAATGACTACATTAAGACAAGAAGCATGAGAACTCATGCTCATCTTAGATTTAATAGTCAAGACATTGGCTTTCTGAGCACTTTGGGGCACAATACGGCCAATGACTAGAACACGAAGTGTTAAGACCAGATTTTTGGTTTTCAATGACTACATTAAAACAAGAAGCACGATAACTTATACCCATCTTAGACTTAATAGACAACACATTGGCCTACTTGAAGTTTCGGGGCTCATACACCAAAATAATGTGTTGTTTTAAGTATCAATTATGTTAAACTATCAATTCAAGCATCAATTCTGTTTATTATTGTGCATTGTTATATCACCCAAAGGAGATTTTCAATACACTACTAAATATTTCATTTAATCTAATTGGATATGAATATTTGTTTAAGTTTAATACTTGAAGCATTGATGTATGAGCATGTTCTATTTTTTTGCAGTATATATTCATATTTCTCTTCACTCGCAAGCTACATCTGTTTAGACATTCAATGAGCTTAATTTCTCTGAATGGCGCGAGTAAATCCATTTCACCTTAGTGTTCTGGATCTTGATTTGACACTAACAGCTGAGAAACCCCATGCTTCTACTGATTCTAACAGTGTTGAGTAGAAATCTTTTTATAAAACTTGAGCAAAATCAAACAGATTGAGCTTAACATTTGCGCAAATGACTGTAGCAAACAACATAAAATGTATATTTTCTAACATTAAAAGTGCTAAGGAATTCATTAAATTTGCTGAGGGAAGTTCTAAGTCTCACTCTGCTAATAAGTCTCTTGCTGGGGCACTATTAAGTACCTTAAACAACATGAAATTTGATGGTTCTCGTACTATGCAAGAGCATGTCGTTGAAATGACGAGCATAACAACAAGACTTACGACCCTAGTAATGGAAGTTAATGAAATTTTTTGTGCAGTTTACCATTAACCCCTTGTCTCCTGAATATGGTTCATTTTACATGAACTATAACACTATAAAAGATAAGTGAAATACGAATGAACTGCAATGTATGCTCATTCAAGAGGAAGTAAGACTCACGTCTAATATAAATATAAAACCGAGTTTTCAAAATGTCAGACGAATGCTCAAAACAAACAGTTTCACGGTGTTTTCAAAACACCTCCCGCACAAATAAGTGGCCCCAAACAGGCCCTGAGACTTAATTTCTAACTAAGAGCAAGAACTCCTATGACAGTAAGCATTGCAATCAAATGGGTTCCTTATTTTGAGAATAAAAAACTAGAATCAACATGTTAAGCGATTGAGCAAATGGAAAACATGAAAAAGTTCAATAAAACCATTTATAGGTATGAAGTTTCTCTTCAATTGAAGAACAAACAAAACTTTGACTTAGAAATAACAAAGAGACGATACCTAGAATGACAATTTCTCATAATTATTAATTAAAATCAAAAGGATATCTCATCCATAAGTTGGCAATCATAAGAGCAAATAAAACACATCCATTTTTTATCTCTTTTCAAGATTATAATACACATAATAAAGTAAGAAAATATCAAATAACAAAAGAAAAAATTCATACTTTAAATCATGATAATATGAATTGACAAATAGTTGCGAAGCTAAAAATGGTTACAACCATAACATGACGACAATTGAGAGATAAATATTTGCAGCATAGAAAATCCAACTCAATCTCCAATATCATCAATGAACACAATTACTATATATAAGTAAAAATATTATTTCTATCTAATTTAATGTGTCTCCCATTTAAATGATACATCCATATAATTATTGTACAACTCCATGGGGTACAGACCATGATAACTTGAAGCCAAATTCAACTAGACCATTATTGCAATGTAAAAATTCCAAAACATGCCATAGTTTTCTCTTCATACCTGAATGATCTTCTTTTATTCTATCTTTTTACTTCTTATATTTATTTCCTGTAAATAAGGGCACCCCCTCTGATACTGCAAAACAGCCCAAACTAAGTGGCTAAAATAAAAACCAGGCCAGAGAGGTGTTGGATTTTGCAAATGACTAAAACTAGATTGCAATAGAAGGAAGTTGCTGAGGCGAGTCTCGCCTGAAGTTCTGATGATCATATCTGGATCGGGACAGTCAAAACTGTATAAATGCCGCTTAAAATCAACTAATCAAATAATACTTTTCATATCAAATTCTTTGAAAAAATCATTTTTACGACCATAAACATGAGTTTGTGTCACCATATTTCTCTTTTCATAACAAGACTCTTGAATCGCATGAGCAATTTCATTTGTAGAGGTATAAGCCACACATACAGAGAGAACGGGTCCTGTATTATGAAATGTATTCTTCATTGCTTTTTCAGCTGAGAACCTCACTGAATCATTCAAAAGGTCAAGGTTTCCCCAAAAGTTCATCCTAACCTCATATTCATTCACAATGCTCTGTTCTTTTAGCAATTCATCAATCTTTTCATTCATCAGATCCATTGTTGATTGAACCTCTTCTGGTTTTCTTTTGAAATTGTCAATGCTGAAGGCATAAATGGTGACATACTTAACTCCCATTTCAAAGCAATATCTCAAAATAGATTTAAGGGTGGAAAATCCTGCTCCGTGGCCACTGCCTTGTTCCATGTTTCGATTTTTTGCATATCTACGATTTCCATCCATGATAAAAGCAATATGATTTGGCATCGGACCAAATGACAAAACAGAAAAGATACATTGACGAACCATGCAGAATAAATTTCCAAAGATAGTGGACATATTTGTGAAACAAACTTATGCACTTGAAGATCCTAACATCACATATAAGGTAAAGTTAGTAGCTACCAAATAGAAACAAAGAAGTAGCAAACTAGCCATAAAAGAGTTCATTCATGGATAGCTAAACAAGCAACACGGCACAAAAAAAGAGTAATTGGATTCGAAGTTCAGACACTGAGTGAAGATGACTATTTTGGGGCTGCTTGGTAGCTGGACTTGAGCGGTATTTAAAGTAAATTATGAAACTAAGAGGCAGTTTGCACGGGATTTTTGGATTTACGCGGGATTTAAATCCTACCAAATCAAACGGTAAAAAACTAACATAAATGCTTATATAAATCCAACGCATTTCTAAATCCCGTTGTACCTCCGTCTTGATCTAAGCTCTAAACCTTCAGAATTATATGGTTCAGTGGATTTAAAGGATTTACGCGTGCAGAAAGAACAAGATCCGGTCGCAACTTACTCTCTTCTTCTTTGTCGTGAGTCACGGGCAGGAGCGGGATGGAAAGAAAGATGAGGATTTTGGACACACCGCCGCAATCCCGTCGATTTCTTCGCCGGCGAGCTCCCGTCGCGACTTCCGGGGTTCTCTTCTGGTCGAGGATTTAGCGAGTAGAGGCACCGACGGGAAAAAATCGGATGGGATGTCTACATCAAATATAAACGATGAAAGCATCTTATTTTGTCCCTGCCCTGCCGGTGGACAAATTATTGCATACTTATTAGGGCTCTGTTTTGGACAGCTGTTGATTATTTATAATCTGTTGATAAGTAGATTATTATGATAATCTGATAATCTGCAGATTATCATAATAAGTTGGCTTGCTATTTGGGGTAACTTATCCAGAACAGTTTATTGGGAATTGTTATTGGATAAATGACGATTCTGCCCCTGTTTGGTTAAGCTGTTTCATAATACCCTGTTTAGGCGCGCATTTTGACTTGATTCATCAAATCAAAGCGAACTTATATGCAGATTACTATGGGCCCGTTTGGGGCAGCTTATAAGTGCGGGCGGCGGTTTGGAAAACACGCCCAACCCCTTATTCGCACTTTTTGGTAGATTGTATAAAACTGCGTTTTTCATACTGTGTTTTGCCCGCGGTCCGCGTTTCGCGATTTTTTTTACCTCATTAACCCCTGTTCGTTCGAAGCTGTATCTCCCCCACCCCCCCCCCGTTAGCGCGGGCAACGGGATTTCAATTCCGATGACCGACAGCTTCTTACGGGCAAACTCCACACAAAAAATAGTGCCGACAACAGTTTGAGGAGATTTGGAGCAATCTCGATTATGCTACCTCTTGGCAATCAAAAGCGTGGAGAAGGAGCTACTCGACTTGTAGAATCGAAAGGAGGGCGACCTCTAGACTAGTGAGACCACCTAAGAGATCCCAATCGTTGAAGATGAACCCAGTAAATCTTTCTAATAATTGACAATTTTGATGAAGCTCACTGTGAGATTCTAATTCAAACACTTTGGGACCACTATGACATCTTTGTGTGGTCTAACACAAAAATGTATGGGATACCGACTGATGTTTTCTATCATAGATTGAATGTGAGCCCCATAGTTTGACGCGATCAAGCAGAAGGCAAGGAACTCAATAAAAGCACTGGTTGGACTCATTAAGGAGGAGGTATTGAAGCTGTAGGAGGCAAGGTACATTTGAGAGGTGCAATACCCCACTTGGCTCTCAAACATTGTCATGATTCATAAAATCAATGGAAAGTGGAGGAGGTGTGCCAAATTCACCAATGTAAATGCCGTCTGCCCGAAGGATTGATACCCGCTGCTAAGGATCGTTGCCCTAGTGGACTGGACCATAAAATACTCGGTGATGAGTTTTCAAGATGCTTTCTATAGCTATCACTAGATTTGGATGGTCCCGACAGAACCTCAGAGGACCACCTTCATTGCAGCTGAGGGAGCGCTTTGCTATAATGTAATGCCATTTAGGCTTAAGAACACTTGGGTCACGCACTAGCGTTTAATGGATGTAATTTTAAAAAATCAGATATAAAAGAATATTGAGGTCTATGTCGATATTGTTTTTGTGAAAATTCAAACAACATTACAACATATAAAAGACCTAAAATAAAATTTTCAAACCTTAAGAAAATAGAATATGAGGTTCAAACGCTTAAAATGCATCTTTGGGCCTCATTTGACAAGTTCTTAGGTTGCCTCTTGACCCCTCAAGGCATAGATGCAAATCCGGATAAAATCCAAGGACTGATTGACATGTCTCCCCCATGGAATGCTTAAGAGTTTCAAGAGTTAACCGACAAGATCACAACTCTATGTCAATTCAATTTAAGATCGGGTGACAAGTGCACCGCATTCTTCAAAACTCTCTAAAAATACTGAAAGTTTTTAGTGGACATATAAGTTCCAACAATTTTTTTAGTGGACAGAATTGTTCAGCTTCACCTCTCATGGTGAAGGAAAAATGAGAGTGTCGCTAAAGAAGGATGTCGAAGCATTCTCCAGGAGGTGAGACCAATGTCAAAAATATGGTTTGTTGCACACCTGTTGGCTTAAAAATCACAACCGATCATTAGCGTGTAGTCCTCGGCTTCTTGGGACCATTTCCACCTTCAAAAGGAAAACTTCATTTTCTCCCAGTGACAGTGGATTATTTCTCAAAGTGGATAGAGTCCAAAGCTTTCGTCTATATCATAGTGGATGTTGTCCATAACTTTATTTGGAACAACTTGATCTGTTGTTATGGCCTGCCACTAATAATCATCACATATAGTGAGACATATTTCATAGACAAAAAGGTTCATAATTTTTCCAAAACCAAGGAACTAACCTCAAATACGCTTCGGTACATCATCCACGAACCAATGGCTAGGCTGAGGTGGCCAATAAAATCATCCTCAACTGGTTAAGAAAGAATGTGGAAGGTGTAAAAGGCAGCTGGTTGATCTACCCCAATGATTATCACAATTATGTACGTCCTAGTAATGACATCAGAAAACTTGATCTACTCCCTAGCAACTTGATTGAATTCTTAATAGTAGGTGTTCTTGGACACTGGGATTTCTCACAGAAGTATGTGTATCGTTTCATTAATATAGAGCTTCATTGAGTCCAGATTTTTCAATCACACAAAGAACGAGGTAATGGCTCCTGTAAGAAAAGTTTTAATATAATACTTATAGGTCTTAGTTTGGAGTTTTGATTAAGTGAAAGTTCTACCAACTACTCAAACACTATTTCAATTAATTCTAATTTTTAAAATCTACTTAACTTAATTGGATTGCTGATTATTAGGATATAAAAGTTAACCCTTTTTTTTTTTATTTCGTAAGTGGATTGTAGAATCGAATAATATGAATTATTATATTGTCTACTGACAAATAGGAGCATATAAAGAAGTTTAGTTTACCTAGTTTTAATTTCTTAAACTCTATATTGAACCCATCAAAACATATTTCTCTATCTATTTGCATTGCCTATAGTCTACTTTCATTGTAGCCTACAGAACAATTTGAATACTTTAGATGTTCTTCCATCGTTCTTCCGAGTCCTAACGGATCACAAAAAATTTTAACAATTCATATGGTCAATGCAAAAGATAAAAGAAGTATAAAAGAGTACTCATCAAATTGATATTAAAAACCAATGCTAAAAACATTCTACACATCCTACAAATCCTACTTATTCATCACAAGCGAAAGGTAAAGGAAATCTTCTCACAAAGCATGAAGAACACCATAGAAATCTTCATCATTTAATAAATCAAATCCACTAAATATTTGCTTACAGCTAGTACAAGACAAATGGTAACACAATTCTTAGCTTTTCTCCTTTGAAATATATATCTATATATATATATATATATATATATATATATATATATATATATATTAATGTGATGGGGCTCGCGGCTCAAGAAGAAGGTATGCAGGCAGATGCGATAGGATCTCTCCAGGCGTGCTTGAGTTCTCTTTTTTTATAGTAGAGGATAAGGATTTTTTAAACTTTATATTATATTATATAATAATAATAATAATAATAATATTATTATTATTATTATTTTAGTTCACACGGTTTTCGCTTGGACAAGGTCTCGTGGTGAAATGAACGTCACCCTAGGTAAAATCGACGTTCTGAACGTAATAGTACGGTTCGTTTCATCATTGGGGTCAAGCAGACCACTTTTTTCGATGATTGGTTGAAAATGAAAATTAACACCTTTTTAGCCCGCATATTGCCTCGTGGTGAAATGAACACCCCCTATATAAAATCGACGTTCTGGGCATGATCACGCGGTATATTTCGTCATCTGGGGTCATTTGAATAAACTCACTGATGATCGGGCCAATTTGAGCCAATTTCTCTCGCGACGTGAGGCATGCGATCTACTGGTCCGACTGAAACCACCGGATAAGTGACATGCTGACGGCCTTTGCCTAAGCGAGGGCCAGTGTCTAGTAAAATGACTTAGGCAATGTGCCCCTCAACATACGCCGAAAGATCTCAACCGGATGTCTCGAGCTACGGTAAAAATATATGCATGAAGCGTTATCCCGATTAGCTCATGTTGGCATCCCACACACGTGACATAAAAAAACTGATGCCAACAAGGATAAGGAAAACTACTAACTAAGTATGGAGAAAACACAAAAGTTAACTTTATTTAAATTAAATCAAATTCACTAGAAAAGTATTTACAACAATTATAAGATAATGAATACCACAATACTTACTTTTTTTTCTCTCCAAGAAAGATGAAAATCCCACCAATGAAGTTTCCTACTGATCCACACAATGTTTATACAATTCCTTACATATATCTCTCAAAATCTCTCACTATTCTCTCTAGAAAAGGTAGAAATCTAAGTTTCTTACTCCTATCTACAACCTCTGGACATTCTTGTAGTTTCTAAGAGTTTGAAATGTCAAAAGGTGTCTTCCTAAGTGCCAAATGGTGCTTAAAAACTGCCAAAATCAAGCAATAACTGTCCAAAACGGTTACTAGCACGATGGCGCCAGAATCAGCGCTATGACACATGTTGCTTGACGTGATTGGCGCATTGGGGCCAGTTTGTGTGCTATTGCGCCAGTTCAAAAGTTGGGGCGACTCCAATTTGCTTCATTTCACTCTGTTTCACCTCGTTTCAGCTCGAATTTTGCTCCAACAAAATGCGCCATATTAGAATTTTCTTCATTGTTTGATTTGACTTCAAATTGCACTGTTTTTGCTCCATTTCTCCAAAAGCTTATTTCTTGTCCCTGAAACAAAAAATATGCAAAAATACCTTCCATTAAAGCACAATATCATAAAAAATGTACAAAAAATGAGTATTAAATGTAGATTTAAAACATGCAGTTTCACGGTGTATCATCCAGCCTAAGACATGAAGATATCTAGTTGTGGAACCAAGATGGACCGACCGAGGACCAAATGAAGACCGGCGAACTGCGGTGCCAAGATTGCCTGGTCCAGCCTGAGACATGAAGATAGCTTAATGTATGTTGACCTCACTTTTGGTTGAGGTCTAG
>NW_018164536.1:5816719-5817484 GCF_001263595.1 Phalaenopsis equestris
CTTGGTCTTTGCGAAGCTCCTCCTTAGTCCAATTTGAAGTGAAATCGGGTCGAGGTATGTTCTTGGCGAAATGGTGGCTTGTTTTCACCTAGGAACGCGTTAGAGCGTTTGAGAAAGGCAGATTTTGATTTGAATTTTCTTTGTGAGGCTCAAGGAAGCTCTTAGGAGGTTTAAGTTGGATTTTTAGAAACCCAAAAATTGGTCCTGATTCTTAGGTCTAAAATTAAGGTTTGATTAATTTCAAGGGCTGAGGCTATGGGAAATTTATTACTCTATGAATGGGAAGGGTTTTCTCTGTTGAGTGCAACAGGGTTTGGAGCCTCTATCTTTTCTTCTCTTCTTATTGGAAGCTCTCGAGTATGACTTCAAATAGCCATTAAAGACCATGACCGAGCTTTGGCTTGATTGGAGAAGGTAGGAGGTGACTTGGGGAGGCTCAGAGAAGCTAAAGAGATTAGATTTTGACTATGGATAATAGCTTCCCCCCATTTCCATGGTGTGCTCATCATGAACCCAAGTATGGTGAGGAAGGTGGCTTAGGGTAGGGCTTCCTTTCTATTGGAGGGGTGATAAGGTGGATAAAACAACTTGGCAATGAGCTGGCTTAGCTAGTCCGCCTAGGTCCAATGGGGTATGAGGTGGAATTTAAGTGAAGTGATATATACTCTCCCCCCATGATGGCTTTGGACTTTATTCAAAAATGGTGGCTCCATAGGTTTTAAAAAAGGTTAATGGGTTAACCCTATTGTGGTGAATTGAAGTGAC
>NW_018164536.1:5817584-5819226 GCF_001263595.1 Phalaenopsis equestris
TCACTAGTATGACAAGCATTTTGCATATAAAACAATCACAGTGTGTTTCTTCCATCTTCAATTTATGTAGACGAGGTAGAATTTTTTGACTTCCAGTAATTCTCAATCTCCTCGCTTGTTCTTCCTGGGATCCTTCCAGCAATCAGAGACCATCTGAAAAAATTATAGATATCTTTAAATGAAAATTATTATTTAAATAAAGGGATTTAGGAGTCATAATGGCTACGAAACGCAAACCTGTCTCCAACGAGCTTATACATTCTGGCAATGAGGTCGTCTTCTTCCTCTGTGAAGTTAGGGTTGGAACTCTTTCCTTCTGTATCAAATTATTCTATGTTGATATTGTGTTATTACTCATAGACACGTACGTACAAAACAACATAAAAATCAAACGATTAGTAACAATATTTGAAGAGTTGTGTCTTTCTGACGAAATAGTGATAATTTTCCGGAGCGTTGGTGAATGATGTCATGGTTATGTTATATATGGTTTAACATACTGTTGTCGTCTGTAAAAGATTTTTCAAGTAACTGCCAATTAATTCGGCTTTAATAAAATAGTAAATTTTAAAAAAACTATGTAATTTCAAACTTTAGGCAACCAAATTCACCCTTGGTGATGTTTTCTAGTTTTTTTTTATTTTTTTTTTAAATTTCTTTTCTCGGCGCTGAAATACGATTTGTACAATAATTTCTTCGTGGAATTTTCTTGAAAAAAGTTATGAAAAGATTGAAGACTATTTCTTTTCTCATAATGAAAATTATATATAAGCAAGAATCATCTCAATCTATGGAAATGATTCAGAGGGTACATATTAAGTTATTCGGATGGTACACATATGTTACATTTAGGTTACATGAAGAATTACAAGGGTATAACCTAAGTGTAACCTACCTGTACCCTCTGACCTGTACCCTCTGAATAACCTAATGTACGCAACGCTGCGTACGTCTTACGTACGCAAATATTTCTCCAATCTATGACACTAATTTATTTTTAGTGCACAAGGTATGTGAAATTTTGTAATAATATAATTTTAGTTGCAATAATAAATCATATGAATAAAAATCATGACCTAAAGATCTACACCATGATTCATTTTCGAGAAAAATATTGGATGTGCATTTTGATTTAGCTCTCATATCAAAGATTTGTCCTCTTAATTAACTCTTCTTAAAATTTTATAAATCTAATTATATTTTTTTATATTTTATTTTAAATTTTAAACAATATTGGGGGTCATTCAATAAGGAAATTAGCTTAAAAAAGTACTGCATGTCCATAAAATATCATTCATATAAATAAATCATCAAATCTAATTACAATCTCTCCAAAAATCAACCCAAACAAACATTAAAATTACAAATGCGCACCTGTGGAATTATCTGAAGCGCCCTCTGAGGCTTGATCCATATTTTACTGCAAAAATATAACTGAAATAAAATTATAATATGGATATTTAGGGATCTTATATAGAATGGAGAAATATTGAATCTTAGGCTCAACGGAACAGGATGGAGATGGGGCTCTTTTATAGCTGAACTGAGAATGGATGATAGAAGAAGGTATGGTAGGAAAGAGGAAAGACTGGTAGGTGCTGAATATTGCAGGCTTTACCAGGTTAGGTCGCTCAATATATAT
>NW_018164536.1:5819535-5819740 GCF_001263595.1 Phalaenopsis equestris
CCGGAGTGGTTTCAAGAGGGGGAATCGGTTATTGTGCATTCGACCTCAGTGAAAGGCAATATACAGTGAAAGGGATAGCTCGAGTCTTCGAATCCATCAGGTAGAAGTTTCGCACCTCTATACTTCTCCGACTGCCTTATTGGGACCTGGACGATCAATCTCTTTGATCAGAGGAAGACGACTAATCTGAATCAATTGACACTCT
>NW_018164536.1:5820115-5820672 GCF_001263595.1 Phalaenopsis equestris
TGAAATGAAACCTCCATTCGATTTTGCAAAAGACTAGATGCCTTTTGATACTCTAAAAAAAGGTAGGCTTCGTTGGTAATGTCAGGAGCAACCTAGCTGACAAGAGCAGGGCTAGAGCAAAAGGCAAAGGAGTGAAGCGCTAGTTTCACAACCTGGCTTCACTTTGCCGTTCAAAAAAGTTGAAAAGAAAAGGAAAGAAGCGTTTCAGTAGTGTATAGGTTTCTAGGGGTGCTTCATAGTCTTTTTTTCGAAAAGTTCGTGTTCGTAGTGAAAGGATTAGGAAAGAGTCTAAATAGCTTCAATATGTACGAAATCAATCGAGTTGAAGTCTATTGGTAATCTGCCATTCTATTCTTCTCTCATTCTCTCTTTTTATTGAGTCTTGGTAGGACTCTCTTGACTTCTCCTTGTAGGAGAGGAGGGATTTGGATTGATAGTGACATTACTGCTTTTGGCAGTCTTCGTGTACTAGTAAAGTCCCTTATTCAGCAATAAGTGAAACTACCGGTTCCATTCGATAGAATTCTATAGGCGGTAGTTGGAAAAGAGAGAAGAAG
>NW_018164536.1:5820772-5821476 GCF_001263595.1 Phalaenopsis equestris
CCCATGCAAATAGTCGGGGGACTATTTTGGCACTTATTCTATTGTTTTAATACTATATGCTTATATAGAGTGCATTACAATTTCATAGATGTTTTCACATTGGTTTTTCTGTGTGTATTGGTTACATCAACCATTATGCGCAGGTCCAGTCAGTTGCATGGAACAGGTATTCTCCGGAGCTGCTGCTTAGTGGATCATTCGACAAATCGGTTGTTATGGTGAGAGACAATATCCACTCATAATTCTTTTTAGATCCTTTTATTTTTTACAATTGTGGTTTCCATTTCAAACCTGATTTTTAGAATAATGGAATTTTATATGATTTCAGTATCTTTTGGTCTTTACTTGTTTTGATTCTTGCAAATATTATATGCAGATAGATGGGAGATCTATCAATGAGGTTGGTAACAAGTGGCCTCTTATGGCTGACGTTGAAAGCTTGGCATGGGATCCACATGCACATCACTCTTTTGTGGTGAGTCAGATAAATATTTTAGGGAAATTTGCACACATTCCACGCAATTCTTATGCTTACACCCAAAGTTTGATAGTATGTCGGCGGTGATGCCATTTAATCTATATATTTTTATTGAACATAAGAGTTATTATTTAATCAAATCAAATTATAAATAATATTAATTTAGTTAAAATGATGTCTTTTTAATTAATTTATACTAATTATTAAATTAATTTTAAAACTAAAA
>NW_018164536.1:5821576-5822417 GCF_001263595.1 Phalaenopsis equestris
AGGAAAATTTGGATTTGGAGGACATACGGATTTAGCGACCCCGGAATCGTGTTTGATGGATTTATGCTAAATTCACATGGTAATCCTGCTATAAAATAGGTGTCAAACACATCCTTAGAATATATTTTCACCTATTTTCTATCCCATTATTCGTTAATGTATTTTGGCTTATGATGGCCAATTAAGGATGATCTCTTATGTTCTCACCGGGCTACTTTCCCCAGGAGCTGGATGTTGCCATCATCAAGGCCACCAATCACGTTGAGTGCCCGCCGAAGGAGAGGCACATCAGAAGTGAGTCCCTTAGCTAATTTGATCATATTGACGTTGGGTGATCTAGAATTTTAGGGTTTTCTCTGCTACTGATTTGTTATTTTTTGTTGTCTTTTTTGTTTTCAGAAATCTTGGTCATTTCTGGCATATCGCGCCCTCGGACTGATGTAGCCTATTGCATAAGTGCTCTTGCAAGACGGCTCGCAAAGACTCATAATTGGACGGTACACATGCTTTTTCGAGTTTTCCTCCACATCTTTAATGGCACATAATAATAACACAATTTTAACGGTTAAAAGTGAATTACATTTTTTCGTGCATGCGTAAGGTTGTATGCATGCTAAAAGTGAAGTTTAGATATACATAAGAATTGAGTGGTATGTAAAATTTTCTACTTTCTTTTGATTGTTTATTTGGAGTAGCGGGCATGGGGCTGTACAATTGGATTGGAGCTTATATGGGGAATATATTTGAATGCTAATCTTGCCACGGTGTTTTTTAACTTGACTATGCTTTGCAAATTATTATAAAATTTCTAAAAAGTACTAATCGTAGATGGAATTTAAAT
>NW_018164536.1:5822517-5833036 GCF_001263595.1 Phalaenopsis equestris
GTTGAATGGAGGGGATAAAATGGCAGGAAGAGTCACTTTTTTTATTAAATTCGGCCACAAATAAAGCCTAGAGTCGGTTCTCCAATAGGTTCCTCCAAAAACTCTTCAAAAGGCGTCCAAATTCGTCAAATCTTTAGAAATCGACATTGGCGTCGTCGGCGCCCATTCTAGCGTCATCGGCGCCAGTGTCCCGCAATTTAATTCGTCCTCTCTATCAAACGGCGTTGTCGGCAATGCTTCTGGCGCCGTCGGCGCTGAACAAATATAAACTTCATCATTTTTGCTCCAAATTTCATCCTTTTTGTTTTAAGTCCTAAAATTTAACAACCTGCAAGAAAACATACAAATATCTTCCATTAAAGTGCAATAGCAAAAAAAATGAGTATAAAATATAGGTCTAAAATCCATATATTTTTTTGTATCAGTTACAGAGGCAGAGTTTGAGTTGTGTGAGTTATGGGCATGTGGACCGTATTTTTGAGTTGTGATGTCATTCGCAGGCCATCGAGCCTTAATTCGGGAACTACAATAACATCTGTAAGCCACAGAGGCTGGTGATGAGAGTTGCCAAGCCATGAGACATGTAGACCATAATGGTGAGTTGTTATTACATTTGTAAATTGCAAGAGTCAAAATCGAGTGTCACGTGATTTGTGGATTACATGGGTCATAATTGGTCACGCATGTCATATTAGTTAGTTGTAATAACATCCATATGTCATAGAGCTTAGGAGTTGTGTGAGTTGTGAGCCACTTAGTCATAGTTGGTCTTGTAGGATATATTGGTGAGTTGAGACGGCACTTAGTCATAGCTGGTCTTGTAGGATATATTGGTGAGTTGAGACGGCATCCATAGGTCGTAAGGGTCAGAATCGGGAGTTGCACAAACTATAAGCCATATAGCTCGTAGTTGGTCACATAGGTCGTGGTGGAGAGCTACATTGTACTTGGGTGCATCGTAACTGCGTCTTTGGGGTGCATCGCAACTCCATCTTCAGGATGACGTCGTTAGACCTTCTTCGGGGTGTGTCACTCTATCATTCAGTCCTTCATTACCTTGCAATGTATGTCAAGATTCCACGACTAATGTCGTTGTTCTGCATGAAGTTTCATTGCAAAAAGCAGGCAGCGAGCGATGGTGATCGATTACGGTCAAGGAGCGGTGGTCAACGATGATAAGCAAGTGAAGAATGACAATGGTTAGTGGTTGTAGAAGCTAGAAACTAGAAGCGTTTGTCAGATCTTCAGCGCATAAACGACACTAGCTTCAGCTCCTTCTCTCGGTCCTTCTTCACGCCAAGGCCTCAGTCCATATCCTACATTAAGAAATGTGTATGGGTCTATTTATAAACTATAGGAGAGAAATCTCTACAAAGAAAGAATGAATCCACACCACTCAAAGAGATGCCCTGGAGAGGTTCCATCGATCGGGCAACGTTCTATGGACATTTATGTGCCTTTGGTTTTGTCTTATCGAAACACTCAATTTGACCATAAGTCTGTTAGATTTTTTAATTGTTTGACCTCTCAATTGGTCCTCAAAAGCTTCAAATATGGTTTAACGGTTTGATTTGACTCAATTTTGGTAAAAGTTAGCGTCATCGTGTTCTTCTCGCCAATCTGGTCAGTTTGACTGTAACTTTGTTGAAATCAAAATTTTTTATGATTTTTAGCTGAAATTAAAATATTTCAAGCTCAATAAATTACCTCGAGATTCATGTCACGCCTCGAGATCCGTGTTAAATGATGAAAATTTGTTAATGACGTATCAATTGCCCTCCCCTTTTTTGGTGATACTAATTTCATCAAAAAAGATACTAAATTCTTGACTATATATATATATATATATATATATATAACACATATCAGAAAACTCACAAGGATGAAAGGTGGAGCACAAGATGAAACATCTGACTCACAAATCTTTCTAAGGACTTGCCCGGATGTTGAATTTCACAAAAAAAGTTGATGTGACAAACTCTTCTTATAATCAATAAAATTAATTATATCGTCACTAATATTATTTATTTATAGTGATAATATGTCACTAATATTATTTATTTTTTTGTGATAATATAACAATATATTGACGGACATTATAAATGCCCATGTGATACTTGTTTAAAAAAAATGATAGTTATTAATTAACAATCCTAAGAACCAACACCATCACAACTACTTCAACATGGAAGTCTTGAACTCCTCATATTCTATTACACCATTCCTTATGAGTATGTATATCCAAAAGTGTGTTTCTTTAAGCAATAGAGAAGCCAAAATACTAAATGGGTCTAATGGGGTTAATAGATCAAAACCATAAATGATAAGGTTCATTGTACTCGTTAGTTGTATATTTAAAGGTGACAAGCTACATAATTTCATGGAGCTTAAAAGGACCCCTCATGTATCACCAAAGCTTGTTAGCATTTAGGCGAGTTCCTCCAACCCGGCTCGCTAAGCTTAAACCTTCAGGCGAGCTCATCAAGATGAGCTCACTCATATTTTTTGACTTCTTATAAGCTCGCTTGTACTAGTCAAATCATCCTCTCAAGCTCGCTGATAACTACATAATTGTATCATGCAGCTTGGTCAACGGTTCTTCGAGGAAGAAGAAAGAAAACTCCACTCCACATCAAGTTTGTGATCATTTATTGGCCCCTGGCTCTCATACCAAAGATATTGTCAACAAAAAAGTCTACCCGGGCACCGTATCGTACAACTTATAACGTAGTTTTTTAATACATTCCATAGACCGTCATGTAGGCACATAGACTCTATGTTGTAAAAATATGAAGTAAAAATGAGAGAAGAAAAAAAGAAGATCCGACTCTAGCTCTCTCTCTCTCTCTCATTGTATCTCTAAAAATTCCTCGGCTTCCTTTCATCTCTTTCACAAGGTCTCCCGAATTGCATGAGTTCACGGATTATACAAGATCATACATCATAAAAGGATTCAACATAAAATAAAGCATTTATTTTACAATAATTATACAAAAATGTAATATGTTTATCTTTATTGTTAATTTTAATTTGATTAATCAATTTTAGTCAACCACTACAAATTAATATCAATGTATTTTAATATTTTTTTAACCGACGATGTTGCTCTCAAACCATGATGAAAATAGTCGAGAAAATTATTGAAAAAAAATATGTTGTGCCCCCGCTTTGAAAATTTTTTTGGCTTTGTCGCAAGGATCAACACGATGACGATTAGGAGAGCATGGAACCCTCATAACATGTACGACTTTTATAGTGGCCCTATGGCATTTGGTTATTCGAGTGGCTACAACACCTCTTATATTTGGAGTCATTTTAAACAACTAAAATTTAAACAAAATTAAAATATACTAGGTAACCATTTAACAATGATTAGAAGACTTCTCTTCATAATACTAAGAAGACAAGTGAAATTGAATATAAAGATAGACTCTGATACCGCTCAAATTCTCATCCTATGAGATATTTCTACTTTGGGCTAGCACCTCACCATTTTGTCATATTAGTGCAACTTCCTAAGACGTCACATATCCCAAGATTGCTCCCGCATGAGCAAGCTTAACGTCAAAGTTTATGCTCCAAATGTTACACTAAAAGATGTCTCAATCAAAGTTCAGCTTCATTCTATTTAAGGGATTTCACACCAATAACATCGATGAATACAAAAGCAAATGAAGTTCAGGAAAATATCATCGTTGCACTGACACCACGCTCACTCTCATTAACAATAAGGCGTCGCAGGTTATGACAAGCAGGTCCTCAGCAGCCTCAAGCTTCTCAAATGAGCAACTCCAACTTTTTCTTGCCAAAACATTCCACTTCTCCGACCGCACAACCAACATTCAAAATTGTTTTTTTGTCGAATTAGTTAACAATGTGGCTTTGATATCAAGTGATAGAATTGGTGTCTAACATATTCGGCAACTTTTGAACACAAAACTTCCATATTTCATGCAATCTTGACGTCATGCAACACACCTTGGAATCTTTCGTAAGAGAGAAGTGAATTAAACATCGATAAAGAATGTAAATACGATTTTACCTTTTAAAAACTAAATTAATGATATTTTCATGTAATATGAAAGATTTGTAATATAAATATAAAAATAAAAGTAAGCTGTGTTATTTATGTAAATATATAGAAATTGAGCGGTATATATTTTAATGCCCATACTTAATATAGAAGGGGCAGAGAACAAGACCTAGCCATGCAAAGTAGCCAAGAGTTGAAGCTAGGAAAAATGTTCAGCTAATGCTGTTAAATCTGGGTTGGGAAGTTGAGAGCAGCAAAAGGAATCAAAATCATGATGGAAATATGATCCAAAATGCCAAAAAATGAAGCTTATACAAAAAGTTATATTTATATGTCCACATCCCTGTTGTAGAAAGTAAATGTCCTGTATGTTAGATATTATAGACGTCTATTATTTTACCCTACTTAAAGAGTAATTTTGTCTTCTTATTTATTATATAATATATATATATATATGTATGTATCATTTACTCTTGTAAGTTGTTCTTTGGTTAATGCAATTGAAACCCTAGCCACTTTTTCTTTCTTCTTCTCCTCTGCAATTGTTAACATGATATTAGAACTAGTTCGGATCGAGTAAGGGATTGTACCATAGAAACTGCTGTCGAAGACTTTGCTGCGGCCTTTGGCCTTATGTGCGATCTGCGATTCCAGATTCTTCGCATTCGTCCATACGCGATCTGCGATCCCAGTTCGTCACATTCATCCGCTCAATCGCAAACTGTGATCTCTCCAGCCTTCTGTGCGATCGAAACTTAAACTCCGCGAAACTCTGGCCTTCTGTGCAATCTCTACGATCTCGACGAAACCCTCCTTGTCTGCTACCAATCTTCGATTCCTCTCCCGCATTCGCTTCTGCCCGATTTCTAGATCGACGAAAAATCTAAGAAAGCATTTCAAAGGATTTCCGTCTCCCATCTTCCGTAGCTGATTTCTTGAGTTCTTTTACTGTCTCTCGCCTGATTTCTGCAATTTCCTCCGATATATGATATGATCTATCTGCACTCTCCTGCAATTATTCAGGTGATCCATTATTATTGGTATTTGATCATTCCTTGCATTCTTTTTTTATTGATAATAGTAGCAATGGCTGGTGAAAAAGATGACTCTTTTCAGTCTATTAGTGTGCAATAGAATGGACAAAATTACTCATATTGGAGTTATGCACTGAAGAATTTTTTAAAAGACAAAAGAATGTGGGGTTATGTTTCTGGAACCTCTGTTAAACCCATAGATGAAAAAGATGAAAAATATGAATAAAGGTTAGAAGTATGAAAAACAAACAATTCAAAAATAATCACTTGGATCAATAATTCGGTTTCACAATCAATCAGTGTCCAATTAGCAAAATATGAAACTGCCGAAGAAGTTTGGAATCATTTGGAAAGATTATATGTGCAGTCAAATTTTGCAAAACAATATCACAAAAAATTTTGCAAAACAATATCAATTAGAGATAGATATCTGTGCTCTTCAACAAAACAACATGAGCATCAAAGAATTTTATTCTGCCATGACTAACCTTTGGGATTAGTTATCTCTTACTGAAACTGTTGAATTACGAGCTTTTAAACCATATACTGATCGTAGAGAAGAACAACGTTTGGTTCAGTTTTTATGGCTTTTCGATATGATTTTAAACGGCTTTGTGGAACAATTTTACATCGCAATCCTCTTCCAACAGTTGACTCAGTGGTTAATGAGTTATTAGCTGAAGAGATTCGACTCAAGTCTCAATCAGAGAAAGGGATTCTCCTCACTCCTAATCCATCTGTATTTACAGCTACTCATAATAAAAGTAAATATCATAGAAATGTTGGTTTTGATGAATGTAGCTTTTATAAGCAAAAGGGTCATTAGAAAACTCAATGAACAAAGTTGTTGAACAAATCACAGCAGCAACAACAAATAAGCAAAAGGGTCATTAGAAAACTCAATGCACAAAGTTGTTGAACAAATCACAGCAGCAACAACAACTCAATCAAGTTCAAAAACTCCAACATTGAATGTTGCAGTTGTTGTTCCTCTGACAGACTCTTTAGGTGTTGGACATGTTCAAAACTCCAACATCGAATGTTGCAGTAGTTGTTCCTCTGACAGACTCTTTAGGTGTTGGACATGCATATTTTTCGGGTCATACAGTAGCTGCACTTGCTGAGCAGTTTCAAAAGTTTCTTGACATCCAACCACATGTCATGTTTGCCTCTCAAATATAGGTATGTCTTCCTCCAGCTCACCAGGTATATTTTCTTCCATTTGGATTCTTGACTCTGGATCCTCTCATCATATGTCATCTGATTTTACATTATTTGTATCCTTACGTCTTGCATCATGTGTATCAGTCATGACAGTTGATGGCACTCCTATGCCATTAACAGACATTGGGTCTATATGCACATCACAATTATCCCTTTCAAATGTCTACTATATCCCTAATCTTACTTTGAATCTTATTTCTGTTGGTCAATTGTGTGATTTTGGTTTCTCAGTTTTACTTTCTTCTACCTCTTGTTATGTGCAGGATCTGCAATCTAGGAGGTTGATTGGGACAGGTCGTAGGCAAGGGGAACTTTATATTTTGGATGAGTTAAAGAGTTCCAGATGTTGCGGCTTCCAGTGTTAACTTATCATCATTTCATTTGAGTTCATCATCTTCTAACTTTTATCTATGATACACTCGTCTTGCACATGTCTCTTCTTCTCGTCTAAAATACTTAGTTTCTACAGGATTTTTGGGCGAGCTAAAAACTCATGATATCTTTGAATGTTGTGGTTGTATGGTTGTACACTTGCTAAATTTTCTGCTTTACCCTTTTCTAAAAGTGTTTCACTTTCTGTTGCGCCTTTTAATTTGGTTCATTCTGATGTATGGGGTCCATCACCTATTTTTACCAAAGGTGGATCTAGATATTGTCTCATTCATTGATGACTATACTCGTTATTATTGGATATACCTTATGAAAAATCGTTCTAAATTTTTTAATGTTTATCATGTATTTCGTGCATTTGTTAAAACTCAACATAATGTTGTTATTAAGTGTTTTCAATGTGATCTAGAAAGTGAATATACCTCTACTAAATTCTTTGAATTTCTTGCCTCTGATGGGACTTTACTTTAAACTTCTTGTACTGACACTCCTGAATAAAATAGAGTTGCTAAAATGCTCGTTCTCTTCTTTTGTCTGGCTCTATTCCAAGTGAATTCTGAGGGGAAGCTATTCTTACTGTTGTCTATATTATTAAAAGAATTCCATCTTCTATTACTTCAGGTTTGTCTCCCTTTGAAAAATTATATGGTCACGCTCCTGATTATTCCGCTTTGAGAGTTTTTTGTTCTACTTGCTTTGTTCTTCTTCTTCATGTACAACGTAATAAATTATCTTCGCTTTCAGCAATATGTGTTTCAACAATATGTGTTTTTCTTGGTTATGGTGATGGTCATAAAGGATATCGTTGTTATGATCATGTCACTCAAAATTTTTTTGTCTCACGTCATGTTGTATTTCTTGAGCATATACCATTTTACTCCATTCCTCCTTCTCATAGTCTTTCAAAGTCTGGTCTTATATCAATTGATCCTTTTCATACAGATATTGATATTGCACCTCATCATGTGACTTATCATCCAAATAATTTTGATATTGAGCTTTGCAGGGTTGACATTGGTAGTTCTGTAGATCCTGTTGCTCCCCCTATCTCAACTATTCCCGAAAAACCTTCTGTGATTGTGGATCCTCCTCTTCCTCGTTACCCTCAACGTGATCGTAAGCTACTAAATTGCCAGATTTTGTTTACTCCACTTATTCTACTTCTTTTGCTTCCTTTTTAACTTTCATTCATAACTTGTCTGAGTCTTCCTCTTATCAAGAGGATGTTCTTGATCCTCTTTGGCAACAAGCTATGACAGAAGAACTTTTTGCTTTGAAAAAGACAAATACTTGGGACCTTGTCTCTCTTTCTCCAGGAAAACGTGCAATTGGTTCGCGTTGGGTGCATAAGATCAAAACCAAGTCTGATGGGTCAGTTGAGCGATATAAAGCTCGTTTTGTTGCCAAAGGACTTTTTCAACAGTATGGTCTGGATTATGAATAAACATTTGCTTCTGTTGCCAAAATGACTATTATTCGTACTCTTATTGCAGTAGAATCCATTCATCGGTGGTATATCTCTCAAATGGATGTGAAAAATGCATTCTTAAATGGTAATCTTCAAGAGGAAGTTTACATGGTGCCTCCACCAGGCATCTCTCATAATCATGGTGAAGTTTGTAAATTAAAGAAAACTCTCTACAGCCTTAAACAAGCTCCTCGAGCTTGGTTTGAAAAGTTCTCTATTGTGATTGCATCTCTTGGTTTTCATTCTAACTCACATGACACTGTCTTGTTTCTCAAGAGTATCTCTCATGGTCATATCATACTCTCTTTATATGTTGATGACAGGGGATGATAACAATAGAATTGCATAGTTGAAATTACAATTAGCTCAACAATTTGAGATGAAAGATTTGGGTGCTCTTCGATATTTTTTGGGGATTGAAGTAGCTCGTTCTCCTAGAGGTTATCTTCTTTCCCAATCTAAGTATATTAGCACCATCCTTGAACAAGCTCGTCTCTCTGATTCTCGAACAACTGCTACTCCTCTTGAGCTCAATGTTCATTATACCTCTTCTGATGGTGTTCCATTATCTGATCTCACCTTGTATCGTACACTTGTTGGCAGCCTGGTATATCTTACCATCACTAAACCTGATATTGCTTATGTTGTGCATGTTGTTAGTCAATTTGTTGCTTCTCCTACTACAGTTCATTGGGCAACTGTTCTTCGCATTCTTTGTTATCTTCGGAGCACTCAATTTCAGAGTATTCTCTTTCCTACATCTTATTTCTTGGAATTACGTGCCTACTCAGATGTTGATTGGGGTTGTGATTTCACCAGTCGCAAGTCTACCACAAGATTTTATATTTTTCTAGGAGATTCTCTTATTTCTTGGAAGAGTAAGAAGCAAGCAGTTGTCTCTCGCTCTTCTACCGAAGCTGAGTATCGTGCCATGACATCCACCACTGCAAAAATTATTTGGTTGTGCTGATTACTTCATGATATGAGTGTCACCCTCTCCAGCCCATCCTATGTACTGTGATAACAAGAGTGTTATTCAAATTGCCCGCAACTCGATCTTCCATGAACCCACCAAACATATTGAGATTGATTGTCATTTCACTCACCATCATTTTCAACATGGCACCATTAATTTACACTATATTTCATCCTCCATGCAACTTGCTGACGTGTTTACCAAATTGCATTCTACTCAACGCTTTTATTTTTTGACTAGCAAACTCGATCATTTCCCTTGATGTATCGTGAGTTTGAGGGGGGATGTTAGACATTATAGACGTCTATTATTTTACCCTACTTAAGGGTAGTTTTGTCTTCTTATATATATATATATATATATATCTTTTACTCTTGTAAGTTGTTCTTTGGTTAATGCAATTGAAACCCTAGCCACTTTTTCTTTCTTCTTCTCCTTTGCAATTGTTAACACTGTACGTACATATGAACAAACATGCAGGCAGATTTCACCACCCTGTAGAAAGGACGCCCAAGATGAACCAGTGAACTTGCAGTTATATTTATATGTCCACAAGATAGAAATATCTATGGTCAGATCAAAATCAATATATCCTAAAGCATAAGAATCAAGTAAAAAAAAAAAAGTAAATAAAATGCCAACATAATGTGTAATGAATAAGAATTGGTGTCTAACATATTCGGCAACTTTTGAACACAAAACTTCCATATTTCATGCAATCTTGACGTCATGCAACACACCTTGGAATCTTTCGTAAGAGAGAAGTGAATTAAACATCGACAAAGAATGTAAATACGATTTTACCTTTTAAAAACTAAATTAATGATATTTTCATGTAATATGAAAGATTTGTAATATAAATATAAAAATAAAAGTAAGTTGTGTTATTTATGTAAATATATAGAAATTGAGCGGTATATATTTTAATGCCCATACTTAATATAGAAGGGGCAGAGAACAAGACCTAGCCATGCAAAGTAGCCAAGAGTTGAAGCTAGGAAAAATGTTCAGCTAATGCTGTTAAATCTGGGTTGGGAAGTTGAGAGCAGCAAAAGGAATCAAAATCATGATGGAAATATGAACCAAAATGCCAACAACTGAAGCTTATACAAAAAGTTATATTTATATGTCCACATTCCAAAATGCCAACAACTGAAGCTTATACATGTATGTAAGCAGCAAAACGAATCAGAATCATGTTGGAAATAACATCCAAAATGCCAACAACTGAAGCTTATACATGTATGTATGTATGCATGCATGCATCGATGTGTGTGTGTGTGTGTGTGTGTGTGTGTGTGTGTGTGTGTGTGTCTGTGGCTGTTCTTATGCATTCTAGAAACATGCATCGATGTATGTATGTATGTGTGTGTGTGTGTGTGTGTGTGTGTGTG
>NW_018164536.1:5833296-5855314 GCF_001263595.1 Phalaenopsis equestris
ATGTATGTATGTATGTATGTATGTATTTATATGCATATGCATATAGTATATACATATGTGTATATAAATGTATAGGTTTATACCCATAGACATATACAAGCATACGTATATACGTGTATACATATATACACGAGGAGGCTTCAATTTTCATGTAATGTAATACTTGCAATTTTCTAAAAGCTTGCTAGTGATTTGTAAATAGCAAGTAATGATAAAAAAAGAAAATCTAATAATCTCAATTGGACTTAGGCTACTGTCCCATAGGCATTGGAACTGTGGATGTAAATATTAAAGTTTGGATGCTAGATATGAACATACATAAGAATTGTGTGGTACATATGATCTAAACACAACATTTAAAATGTAAAGGGGCAGAGAAGAAGAACTAGCCATGCAAAGTAGCCAAGAGTTGAAGCTAGAAGAAATGTCCTGCTAATGTTGTTAAATCTGGGTTGGGAAGCAGATATGTTAGTTTCCAGTGAGCTTGGTGAAGGGGGAAGTATGCGTTGTAGAAGATGATTTTAGGTAAGGGTTTCGAGCAGGATAGGGGAAGGATGAGATGGCATCATAGCAGAGTGCGCAATACTATTTTGGAGCCGTGATACGTAAATTTTATTATTTAGGAGCCTCCATACGTAAAGCAACTTATTTTAAAAATATATTTATAAATTAATTACTTTATTTTCAAATTAAAAAGAACTTTTTTTTGGTTAAAATTTTCTTTCAATGTGAATATCACGGTAATATTTGAATCTATTTAATTTTGAAGTTGATAAATACAAATACAATGTACACTTGCAAATCATATTTATTGTGAATAATTTAGCATTAATTTTCATGAATTCTTGGATGAGATTAGCTAATAGTTTTGTTCCTAGATATTACAGAGAGTACGAGTTAAATTTTAGCATAACTAATCATTTTGGAATCAAACCTAGGCCAGACTATTATATATATACATGCTATTTGCTAACTTTTAAGACAAAAAAAAAAAAAGACAATTCTGCAATTTCTTATAAAAAAAAGATTACATTTTTAATTATACCTTTAGAAGAAAAGCTCTGAAACACAGAAGTCCCAGAACAGCTATTTCCCGATAAACTCGACCCAGAACCACCTGCCAATCACCGGCAACAACTCGATCCATTTCCATCGTCAAATCCCAATTCAAACTATTTTCAACACCATCCGATGAGCATGGAACCCAGCAAGGCACCATACAAGCATAGCAATAGCCATTAGTCTGCTGAAAAATAGCTGGCATCATCCGTAAACCATTGCAACAATTTCTTATAAATTTATTATTTTCTCTTTAAAATTGTAGGCACACCATAGCAAACAACTGATGCCCCTATTATAGTAGGAAGTTTGCAAGCACTCCTCGCCTCACTAATAAATGAAGCAACTCTCAATTTGGCTTCACAAAACCTGCAAGTCTCCTCAACAATCTCTGCATATTTCAAAAAATTTCTTCTTGATGGGAACTTCGATTTTCCGGCATTAGAAGTTTCTGCCAAATCGATACATTTGTTGCATTTATGAAGAATGGAGTCTTGAGTCCAAGAGTTGAGTATGGCCTTCGCGAAACGGTCAATATCTTTATCGGATACCTCCCATAAATTTGCAATAATTGCAGGGGAGCCTGCAAATAAGTAGTGAAGGGGAGCACCTTGAGGCGCATAGCAACCTCTCTGTCTAAGAGATCCACTGCTACAACCCATGAGGAAAGCAGCAGCACAACTACTAAGTTTTCCAAAAGAATCCGCACGTATATATTGCATTCCTGTGGCATTAAAAAAGAGGGGAAGATTTACATACATACCACTCAATGCTCGATGTAGTTACATATCTAACAACTATTTTTTTACATGCATGCCACCTTATTTGTGATTGAAGACGTATATTTCATTTTTTTAAAGTTAAAATGGTGTATTGTTTATGAGATATGAAAGAGTTGATTGGTATAAAGATAAGAAAGTGAAGTATAGGTGTTAAATATGTAAATAAATAGGAATTTGATGCTATATAGGTAAATGTTGTGAAGAAAAAAAGAAAGATTTACATACATAACACTCAATTCCTATGTATTTACATGTCTAACACCTCAACTTTGATTTTTTACATTCATGTCACCTCATCCATGCAAGAAAATGTGTATTTTACATTTTAAAAGCTAAAATGGCTGTAATTTTTATTTAGTATGAATTAAGTGTTAAATATGTAATGCATAGGAATTAGGTGCTTTGAAACTATTAAACGACCGCGGCACAATTACGAAATAATAATTGGATTAAGACAAACTTACCACTTCCATGACCAAAATACAAGTATAGGTCATGATTTTGTAAAGCTAGCAATAGTTCCTCACTTGTTGGAGCATTTCCTGCTTTGCCCTGCACAATAATAAAAAACTACTTGTTAATGCAAAGAGTTTCATATAGGAATTAGGTGGTATGGAAGTTAATGCCTAGAAAAAAAGAAATTGCTTTGAATGTATTCAAACAGAGTGTTACCTCCCACTTATGATTTTGAAACCATTCTTCAAATTGTTGCTGTGTATGAATGAGATCGCCACTAGGATTAAGCAAATAATATGCACGAAAAGGGTCTATGCATGGAAGATTAACTTCAAATGTGCTCTTTTCACGGGCATGATAGTTCAGTTTTAGTAGAATGCTGCCTAAGGAAGGCATGCGATAAACCTCCTGCTTTCTCAATATTGGCATGTTCTCCCATGAGATCATCTGCAGTCATGCAAACATGGTTTAAGATAGCTCTCAAGTGCAAAAACTACTTTATTCTAAAGAAAATTTCCCTTGAAATCTAAAATGAAGGTTGTTCAAGTAGTGGACAAGGTTAGGATGAACAACAAAAGTCATCCGACATATTTAAACAAATGTTAAATTAATTCCGAGAATTTTTTAACAGAGGCTAAAATAATCCTCACCGGGATTATTTAAACTACTATTAAAAGACTTTTAGGACTAAATTGACATTTTTATTGGGAAGAATTTACATGCATATGACCTAAATCCTATGCATTTACATATCTATCAACTAAACTTTTTTTTTTACATTTATACCACCCAAATCTCTTATATCACATCAAAAATACAACCATTTTAACATTTAAAAAGTGAAACATTTTCATACATAGGAAATGTGGCATGTATGTAAAAATTGAAGTTTAGGTGTTGATATGTAAATACATAAGAATTGACTAGTTTATATGTAAATATTCTTTTAATTAACACTGTGACTAAAATGACCTCATGCAAAGAACCAAGGGATCATTTTAACAATTTTCTCCAAATAGAAGTGTTCAATAGAAGGTTTAATATCAAACCAAAATCTTTATTCGCCATCAAATGAAAGTGATTACCTGCACATCAGAATCTAAGACGAGAATAATTGGTTGCCTATCAACCTTCATGCCTTCACCCATTGCTTCTGAAATCAAACTCTCAATAGATGTGAGGATTGACTTAACTTCTTTACTACGGTCAACAAATGCCCTGAACCTTTGCTCCCCACAACATCCTCCCCTACCAAAGAATCCTTTATAAAACAGTGACTGAGCAATGCAGGCTTCAACAGCAAAGACAGATTGAGCACCACTGAGTATAACTTTGATGAGATTATCATTGAATATAAAATCACATTGGGAATTCAGAGAATTTGACAGTCTCCCAGCAAAAATTTCAAGAGATTTGGTATCCACTCTCTCACCCAAAAGCAAGCACCCCCATGGTCCTATCCATTTATCTTCCATTGCTCTGCATCAAAACAGGAGAAAAAGAAGTCAAAAAGCCAATAAATAACAATATGTGCGTCAATTTAGATTTGAATAACATAAACCAATAAATTAGGGCTTATTTGAGATCATTTTTTTTTCTTCTTTTCAGTTTATAAAAATTTTTATTTAGTGTGTTTTTCTAAATATTTTTAGTTATTATTTTTAAAAAAATAAATTAACATTTGAATCAACTAGAGAAATATGTTTTGTTTCAAATCAAAACATAAACAAACCAAAACAAAAAAAAGAAGAAACAGCCTTCAATTTTGAAAGTAGGAAGTTGGTTAAGCATACTTCAATAAATTATTTAGTTGATTGTCAAGAATCATTCTACCAGACCACCACTTGATGTAGTTAAGACGGGCCTCAGCTTCATTAAGGACATGATTAGATAGAGACGAGAAATTTGCTTCTAAAATAAGCTTGTACGAGGGAGCCACATCGTCAATCACAGCACTACTCCAAGGACACGGCCAGTCAGAGACCACATTTTCACGTATGAACTCCTTGCATGGACTAGACTTGGGTTGAAATTCTGACAGCAGTTAAAACACGAATTTATTAGCATATAATAGTAAGGGATATTGCATTTTGGAAGATTTGCATCCATAAGAGCCAATTCATATGTATTTGCATATTTAACACCTATACTTTAATTTCTACATACATACCACTTATGCATGAAAATGTGTGTTTCAATTTTCAAAGGTTAAAACAACATTATTTTTTGTGATATGAAATATTTGGGTAGAATAAATGTAAAAAAATAAAGTTTTACATGTTAGATATGTAAATACATATGAATTGGGCGGTATGTATCCAAATGCTTATAATTTCTACCATTTCATTTTATGCTTAGTAAACACATATACCTTCTGAAATTGAATCAACAGGCAACAGCATAATAATCGGTTGTTTGTTCCCATCAAACCGTGTGATAAGCAACCATGCCGGAAAAAAGGAAGGTAGAATCAACATTTCCCCGAGCAGGTTTACATAATCACCATCAAGCAAGCTAATGCAAATAATTGAAATTCTAGGGAGGCCAAGGAAAAAGTCCTCAACGAATTCTCCAAGATTTTCAAGTTTTTCTGGTGCATATCTGAAATAAAATAAGCAAACTATAGTCGCTAATATTCAATTAGATCCTAAAAACGTGAAATTAAGAGGTATAATTTAAACAGAAAAAAACCTTGAGATGTAATTTACATTTGTCTCTGATTCCAATACATTCTCGCTTTCTAGGCCCTGCAAAGAGCCAAAAAACAGAAGAAATACAAGATTTAGAGAGTTATATTCCTGCCAAAAAAAACCAAACTAGAATGAGAAAGATGAAAAAAATCGAACAATATGTTAAATAAGTTTTTTCTGCAGACCAAGGAGGTCAGAACTAAAGCATCAGCCAAGTAATTTTTTCAATACAATTAAAACTCGTCACACATCTAACTTGTAATGGAAGTTCTGAAAAAAAAAGGGATAATTACATACCGACTACCAAAAACATTGCTATTTACAAATCAAACATCTAGGTAATTTTTTAAATTATGAAACCGATACATTTACGCCTGCCACGATCAAATCATTGTGAATTTAAAAAAATGAAAAATATGGATTGGATTTTTATCACGACCTTTGATATTTGAGTGAGAATTTGAAAAATGAATGAAAGAGGGTGCTTGGCTACCCTGTATGTATTCGTCCCATAAAAAATTACACAATAAATCTAAAATAAATAGAAGAAATGACAGATTAAGAAACTTGAATTCTTTCCACAAAAAAAAAGTCAATCTAGAATAAGAATCATGAAAAACGGGACAATAAGTTGCCCAAATAAATTAATTCTACAAAACAAAAGAGAATAACCTATAGCATGTGTTACATAATCTCATCAAGACATTTAGTTAAAACTCACCACAATTCTAAATTGGATAGGAGTTGTTAGGAAAAAAAAGTAAAAAATAAGTTTAACACCTCATGCAACAGTAAGAATAAAAAAATAGAGAATGAGGATGGCTAAAGCCAACGACAAATAATTAAGGATGACACTAAGGATGATGAGAAAAAGAAATATAAGGAAAGAGACAAAATACTTTTGGATGGCAAATTGAGTAAAAGATGTGGTCAATGTACTATTAGATCACTTTACAATTCTACCTACAAGAAAACAAGCAACACATGCTTTGTCAGAGAAGTGTCGGACAAGTGTCGGTGCCTTATACGAGTTTGACACGAGTACAACACATTTTTAGAAGTGTTGGTATACATTGTCTCGAAACCAAAAAAACAAATTATTCATTAGCCTAATTTTATAAAAATTGCTTTATATTGAATGTGTCAATGACACCCACTATTATCGATGAAATTATTGCATTTTATACAATCCCCGATTTCAAATAATTTCAAAAAAAATTTAATATTCAAATCTTATAAATGTTTCATAATGTGATTCATAATAAAATACAAAAATATATATTTTTAAATGACTTGTACTAACTTGATACGCGTAATTAATTGTGATTGATATAGGTAAAGCTTATAATAATAATGCTACAAATTAAAAAAAAAAATCTATGAAAGGATGAGTAAGGCATGATTGTGATTTACCGAAAGAGGTAAGCATCAATAAGGGCTAAAAAGTTGATACAAATAGTCCAGCCTTGAATGCAGAGCAATGATAAATGGTTAGCCAACGGGCTAGGTGACGACTTGATATTATGAATGTGTCAAGATTTATAAGAATCACATAACATTTTTCGAGCTATGAACAACTAAGAACGACAAAAAAGTAACTAATGCCTTAAATACTTGACATTCAAGTAAAATATTATATCTCTTTGCAAGAGGTATATTTATCGCTTAAGATAGTCATTTATTTAATGTGAGATAAGAGTTTGATTTACCTTAATGCACATAATATTCATTTTTATAATTAAAGACGCCCATGTTAATACGTAAGACTAACATGCTTGTCATTACTCTCTATTTTTTTATATTTTACATATTCTAGTAAAATTTGTTTATCCCATTGATTATTTAACTCATTCGACACTTAGTCGACTATTATAAAAGCAGGAGAATGTACATATTGGACTATAGTAAAATAATAAGGTGGTCATTTATGTATTATGTAAAGGAAGAATTGAATGAAAAAAGTATATTAATGATATGGATTATAAAGTATGATTTCATATGCATAATTGACCGTAATGAAATTCTTATAGTATTAGCTAGCTATGAAATGCTAAGAAACATGTGCATATAAACGAAAAAGGTAATTGATCGTTGGACCGTTTCTTCTTAACTTTGAAAATTTAGATTAATATCGTGTGATTGTCTATTCTAAACTTGAAAATTTCCATGTCTTGGACCAGGATGTGATAAAACATGTCTTTAGAAATCAATGTAAATGATTTCATTTTATATTTAAGCTTTAACACAGTGGGTGAAATCATGCACCCTAAGTTGATTCTCAATTGAAAAAACTTGATGGTAGCAAATGACGGTAGATGATTTTATGAAGAATTAAAATCATGCAATCTATTGTACCCCTTGTTGATAATTTTGTGCACAATTGTTCTTTGGCCACATAATTTGTTTATTTAAGATGAAGGCAAAAAATAACAAAACATCAAAAGGACGATAATTGTCAAATACTGCTTTTTTAATCAAAACAAACTAAGTTTGTCTCCTACATGCTGCTTAAACTTTAACAGAATAAATTTGAAGAACAAGAAAATAAAAAATGCAATAAACTATATAAACCTAAGCCTATCATCTAATTCTATTCCACCTATCATCTTGTTCTATAAACGAGCATGGCTAGAAAATTTTCAAAAATAAACAAACATTTGATTAAAAGCCAAATTGGTGATTTATGATTCTTATGCACACTAAATTTAAATGGACAATCTAGTGTATTCTTAATTACGCACCTTATAAGTCTTGAAATTGCATGCCTTATCTCGAAGATGAGAAAGATATTGATAGTTCACAATTGAGCCAATAGAAGCTTGATGAAAAAATGCAGCCCAATGGCTTAAAGAAAGTGAACCTTGTGAGCAAAGAGGTGGAGGAATGGAGCCCTCTACAGTTAATAGTAAGATAAGTGACGCAATGAGCCGAGACACCTGTGCTAGAGAAAATAAATTCTTTGCGATACATAATATAGAAAAACCAAAAGTTGGCAATCCTAGGGAGAGATATATAGGACATGGTTGAGGAAAAGATATATATTTTTCCAAAATTGACAACGACATCAATATATTTTCACTAACCTTTTGAAAAAGTGACGGGATCTGTCGACATAGTATGAAGGCCATTAATAACCATGAAATGATGTCTTGCATATGTACATTTGAGAGTGAACAGCATTTGGTACTGGAAAACATAAGTGATAAAAGTAAGCTTCATGAATAACAAAAAATGGGAATCAAATTTGTAGCAAACAGAACAAAAAACAACTTAAATAATCACCTCATGTGCTCGGGATGAAAATCTTTCAAAAAGAACCAGCTCATATTGTACAGTAAAGCAGCACGTTCAACAGAAAAAATGTCCCCTATATTATTGTCCCCCATTAATTTGAACAAATTTAAATCACAACCATGGAAATTAGCATCAAAGCAAGGCTCTCCATCAAACAACACAAAGATGCATTGCCAAAATACACGATGTACTTCATGTGCATCCTGTTTTTCACAAGGTGCCTCCAGAGATTTTGCTAAATAAAAAAACAGAAAGGAATAAACAGTGAGATAAATACGCAAAAGAAAAAACAGCTCACCTTGCCAAGGCATTTTCATGAGAAAAATACTTACCAATTTTCAGTAAAAGCCTTAATAAAAGACGCCTTCGCTGACATTGCCATTTAAAATGAATGAAATTCTCCATGGTTCCCTCTTTTATCATCTTAAGGCAAAGACATCTCAAACATTCAACTTTAGTAAAAACTCCACCATCGAATGGACAAGTACCATCCTCTTTAATTTGCGAATTTCTATGACTAAATATATCAGCGTCTAGAGTCCCATAAAGTGCACTACTATAATTCTCACTTTGTGCAGAAATACTGGTATTTTTGTCATGAAAAGATCGATTTCTTGAACTTCTCTGGGGTTTCAATTTATTATTATGACTAGCCACCTTTGCAGGCTGCTTCAACCCTTTTCTAGACGGTTTTTTTAGGGCCCTTTGCGTATGTGACTCTCCACATTCTGCACCATGTGACACCACAGTTAATATTGTTGAGCTCTGTTGCTCAACTTTCAGAGAATCAAAACTATTTTCTAAACAAGAACAAATGTGACAAGGAAGTAATTTCTTATCACTCTCCAATGGATGTGATTTAGCGTTGTTTGTGACATGTCTGGTGTCTTCAAGCTGGAATTTGCTTAGAGATTCACAAATACTAAATTGTTTCCAGGAACCAATAAATGAACCTTCCACATTATCATTACTTAGTTTTCTAAAAGCTGATCTATATATATCAAGAGCATTAGACTGGACATGGGAACCCTTATTCAAGCGTTCCGTCGATAAATCTGCAATTTGCATATCAATTTTAACTTCAAAAATTAACTTGCAATGCCTGCAAGAAATCATGATGTCATTTTCCTGTAAAAGCTTCCGAGCAATGTTAAATTCTTGTTCTGCTAAATCCCAGAAAAGCTTCTTACGGTATAACTGACCTGAAGAGTGAAAACAACCAAAAAGAAAGTTGGTCAAAACAACCAACATTTCTTTGGATTTCAAACAAACGAATAAAATGAAGAATGCATGGCAAATACCTAGAGCACAATTGAAAGCAATCTGAAAATGTGGTAAAGAATGTAAAAATGAAAATCTTTTTCCAGTAAGGAAAAGTCTTTCCGCCTGAACGGCGTCTCCTATTTCTTCATGGAAAATCCCAACCTGAAAAAAAAAAATGAAATCTATGCAAATGTTATAAATGAAAGACAAAGAATAGAAAATTTTCATAATATGTAACATACCTGCAAAGTACTTTCAAGATAGCAACCAAGAATGATCCAAGGGCTAAGAGAACATTTTTCCATGTTAATTATGTCTCGCCAAACGTCACTGATAGCTGATCCAAGCAGCTCAAGGAAAAGATGATCATGTTCACCACTAGCTTCTACTGAAGATTCTGTAAGTTCTACAGGTCTCTTGCTGGACACGTTAAACTTTTTCCGTAAGACTTTATATCTTAAATGTAAAGCCTCTTTAGCATAAGAAAGCCCCTGCTACACAAATTATCTCTGTTAGATATGACAAATTTACCAATTTAATATTACTATTTTAATATTCAAAATTAAACTAGAAAAAACAATCGCTACACATTGTAGAACACTAAAAATAATAGCAAGTTATGAGAAAAATACGTTAGATGTCAATAGCAGTGAAGGTTGGCAGACAGAGGTAGAAATTTAACCATATTTAACTAAAATTGTATTGTCAAATGTGTTTGCAAAGATTACTTACTTCAAGTACTCTTCCACCTGCAAAAAGACTTTCAGCCAAATTGTAATAAATCTGTCCAGCAAAAAAGACCATTTCATTCTTTGCAGAAACCTGAAACCAAGATAAATACAGTGTTGCTAAGAAAGATCAACATATTATTCAAAAGCATCAAAGACACATAAGCTTTAAGTTTAGCAAAGAAACTGACATCTAAAAGAAGGGATGACACAGCAACTTTAACTCCCTCCACCGATAGTTTACAGCTATAAAGATCTTCAATTTGTTGAACGTTTTCTTCATTCAAAATAGAATCAGAAATTAAAAAATTTTGGACAAACATCAAGAGAAAGAATGAAGAACTCTTCAAACAATCTGTCCAGAAAGCAAAAGAGTTGATACTATTATCAGGGAGCTGCGAAATCCTTGAAATCAAATCTGGGTCAATTGGAGAAGGACATAAATAATGGCCTAGCCTTCTGCCTGTCCATAGCAAAGCCAAACATTTCTCCAATGATAAATTTTCGTATTTACAGAAGAAGTTGATCAAAGTATATATGTCAAAGTGAAACTTTAAAAAGCCCTGAAATATAACAAAAATAATTAGAAAAGAAAAACAAAAAGCGCTACAGAAAATTTGTCTTACTTGAACATTCAGACCTTTAAAGACAGCAGATCAAGGGTGCGGCACAATATGAATATTGTATTCTTTACACTTGGTTTGACTCCAGTAATCAAAGTATGATAAACACTGATGTCAAGTTCAGATAATAAATTGATTGCACATTGTATATCAGACTGAATTAACTGAAAGAATTACAACATGAATCAATGATATAACATAGTGTTAAAAACAGTAATTGACGTTTCAAATTGGAGATGATTTACGAATTTAAAATATAAAAATCTTACCTCCCAGTTCTTCTTACTCTCTTGAGTAAATTGTGCTCGCAGCAAGTATGCAGAGGCTAACTGATGATACCCTAAAGTTTTTGCTTTAAACGAATCATAAGTTGCATTCTCCTAAAACACGTAAGTTAAATTTAAACATTATGAACACATGAATAGATAAGCATATTGGAATGCTAACATAAGCATAAAAATAATAAGATGGCGATAAGCACCAAAAGAGAAATAGCTTCGCAAAGACAGTCAAAAGAGCTGCTTAAACTTTCTATCCCCCGAGTTCTGAGTACCAAACCCTTCCTCAAAAGTACCCTTGCTCTCTGCAGGTTGAAATCTCTAGCATTAAAAACATTCATCAAGAGAATTTCAATTACTTTTATCTCCATTTTATGGCAAAGTGCAGGGTTCCATGCTTCTAGTTGATCATATGCTAAAAGTTCCTGTAAATCCAGTATAGAATTAATTCAGAATGCTAATATAAGAAGTGAAAATCTCATGTCATTACAACAGTTTTATGAGACCATACCTGTTCAAGAATCTCTCCTAAAATGTTCTTTGGCCATGTTGGACAATGGCAAAGCAACATCGAATAAAGAACTGGAGCATCATCCACTTCATTGACATCACTAAAATCTTTGCACAACATCTGAAATTTAAAACTGTTAGGCAAGTTGATCAATAGGATTGATATAAGAGAAACTATGATATGTTAAAGAGTACCTTTATCCATTGTTTCGTCAATGGAAAACAGAGGGATGAGTTTGGGAAAGAGATTTCCACAACAGAAAGTTCATACATACTCTTACATACAACTTCATGAAAATTGGAGGCACCGAGCTTATGCAAAATATCTATTATTCTAAGACATTTGGTAACTGCATCTTTGATGACACCTTTTATTGAATCTCTGGATGCCGCAAAGCCTTGAATGCTTTTAGAATATGTCAACTGAGGCTGGCATAAAAGTTGTATGTGCTTCCATATTGTTTTGCAGCACAGTTCCAAAGCTTCTGAAGGCTAAGAAAAAAACAAATATAAACATGAAACAGCGAGGTAATGGAAGACTCAATCTTTTTATTAACAAGAAAACAACAAGGTTTATAATGCAGAGAATAAAGGGCTAAACAGACAGTAAAAACAAAATTTTCATGGAAATTTGTCAATAAAAATGCACGTTAAATGCCTGAAGATCAACAATTATGTTTTTGATAGAACATGCCCTCATAATTTGTAAAGTTTTTTGATGTAGCATAAAATTAGTTTCAATACCTTGGTTCTGTAGTGTGTCCAATACGTGAATGGTAAAACGTAGTTTTGTAGGATGTTTAATAGAAGTTCAGGAAACAGGTTTCGAACCGCGCAAATGCATACATTAAGTCCGTGCCATAGGTGCACCGCCAACCTGTATAAGGTCACTTTGGGAATCTTTCAGCCCAAATACTTAAACAAAAGGGGCATTTATATGCATAGCATGTAATTCTTCTATATTTACATATCTAACACCCAAATCTTCAAAATTATCCCCATACCATTCAATTCTTTCCTATCACATCAAAAATGTCATTAATTATCAATGTTCATAAGTCAAATCCACCCTTTCATGCATAGGGTAAAGCGATACACAAGTAAATATAGAAGTTTTGGAGTGAGATAGGCAAATACATAAGAAATATGTTTTACGTACGTAAATTTCCTTAAAAAAATATTCCAAAATTGACTCCCTTGATCACTCGATAAGAAGTTTCTGATCAGACAAGTTCTTACAAAGATCACTGAGCAAAAGATAAGAAATGATTTTGCCCCTAAATTTGTCACATATAACTTCTTAGGTTACATCAATTTCGAGCAATCCAATACAACAATTTAGTATGTTAAAGCAATTGTTCCACCAAAAAAAAAAATAAAAAACTTGCAAGCATATCACTAAATATTTAGATATTTATATAATTAACACCCTAACTTCAAATTTTACATAAATATGCAACCTTCTATATGCATAACAAAGTTTATTCAATTTTTAAAAGTTAAAATAGAGATATTTTTTATGTGATTTGACTGATTTAGGTGGTACTGTTGACCTCAATTTTTGTGAGGTCTAGTTTTTCTCGTAGGAGTTAGGATCTAAAATGTAAAAAGTAAAGTTTAGAATGTAGATATGTAAATACAAAGGAATTGGGTGGTGTGTGTGTAAATGCCCCCAAAAAAATCAATATGTGACCTATAGATTTCCCTTATGAGCATCTCAAAACTTAAGACTAACAAGATAAAAGAATCAAGCTCAATTATAATACGAAATACCTCAAAACAGAATATGAAAATCCATCATATTATGAAAGCACAAAAATTATACAAGTTTATTAAGAGGTTTCATATAGAACTGAGACAACCTAAAGACTTTTTAAAATATTATGAGGATTGAAATTGTTGAGAATTATATCAAGAAAATAATTCAATCAAAAGACCAGAATTAAGTGTCAAAAAATGGAATCTATAACTTGAACCTATAGAAGCCACCTCTCCAACCTTATTGTAAAATTAAAGTAAGATTAAGATTTTATTTAATAAAAATTTAACAATATAATCGTAATAGTTTATCGAAAATTAAGTTAAAAATTAGCAAATATTAATTATAACTTAATAACTAAAGTTATAATGCAAATAAATTAAATAAAGATTTATACATAAAGAGAACAAATATAATTAAATAATTTAACTAAAGTAATATGTTAACCATAATTTGAGAAATTATAATCAAAATGAAGTGATTAAATTAGATAAAGATATGCAAACCTAATTATATATTTGATATGAAATTAATAATATAAAGAATTCTATCATAGGAATCATAAATAGAAAACGAAGTAAAAAAAAGTAGAGAGAAAAAACAAGTTACATGTCATCAAAGTGAGTAATCATGTTTAAATTTATGGTGATTTTGTTATAACAACAACAAAGCCTTAATCCTACTACGTGGGGTCGGCTACATGAATCCTTTTTTCTCCATTGGGTTCTATGTAGTGTCATATTTTCATTTAGTTCTAGTAAATAAAGATTTAGTGCCATATTTTCATTTAGTTCTAGTAAATAAAGATTTAGTGTCATATTTTCATTTATGTTTAAATTTATGGTGATTTTGTTGTTTCCACTAAATTTAAAACATTAATGATTGTTATTCAATAAATTGTTACTGTAGGTTTCATTATGATTTACTCTTGTTATGAAATAGATTGATCGTATTGAAACAAATGACAAATTATTTGTTATGATTTACTTACTTATCATATGCATTATATAAAATTAATTATTAAAAAATAATGAATAATATGTATCATGTAAAAAAAATGATTTACATAATTTATTTATATATTGACTTGATTATGAAGTTCACGATTTTATGATACTAGCTGGGAAGATAAAGCTACATGTGCATGTAATTTAAAAATGAATATTAATATTAATATACATTAATGGATACAACTTTAGACAATGCTCCTATGACAAATATGTATATATGAAAAAATATTGATAAGAAAATATATTATGTTGTATTATAGAATAGTTTAACAACTCTTAAATACAGCAACAACTACAAACCTTTATCCTACTAAGTGGAGTCGGCTACATAAATCCTTTTTCACCATAGTGTCATTTTGAGTGTCATATTTTCATTTAAAATCTCTTGAATGATCGTTTTAATTATTTAAACCAGACAAATTATATACATATTTACAATTAAATAGCATCGTATTATTTCTATCTTCGCTATATTAATGTAATTTAGAGGCATGAATATTCACATAGTTATATTTATACTAAAAAATTTCAAGCATAAAATTTTGACTAAAATGAGTCAAAGAAAGGACAATATGTATAAAAAACATGGCCAACAAACAACAAAAAAAAAAAAAATTTTATATTTACATGTCTTACTTTCAATTAAATTTATTTTTTGTTGTTATTGTTTCTTTCGATTAGTTGGATGAATCTATTGATTAGTTAGTGATAGTATTGGAAACTGAAAATTTGAATTTATCGTCTAACCATTTGTTCCCACCTAAAAATTTCAAGCTCATTGGTTGGGTCGTGACAAATATCATTTTTGAAGCAGAGATAGGAAGAAAGAGAATAACTCGAGGCAATATAGATGTCCTTATTATATGATGCCTTGATAAAAGGTCATACAAGATATCCCCACCACCAAATTGTGGCCAATATTTGAGCCTTTGTATATGAACAAAGCTTTCAAACTTCATCAAGTCCCAATACACCCACAATATTGTGTCACTGTGAAGAGGTATACTATAAGCATGAGTAAAGCCAAACAATTAATACAAGGAGAATTGTCAAAATCCACAAGTTTATGACAAAGGATAAAGGCCACAACTAACATACATGGAAGACAATTCTTATTTAACCTCAAATGTGAAATTGGTCTCCACTCTCATATAATTTCATTGTTTTTCCCCTCACATGAGATTTATCTAAATTGAAAATCAACCCACACAAAATATTTTTAACACTAGGACTCATCATGTACCAAAAGCCCGCTTAACCATATAAAATTGTTAAGCAATCACCCAGTATTAAAACTTGCATAACAAGGGAAGAAGACACAAAGCCCAATTTTTGCAATTTAATCATTGACTCTAGTATAGCTTTGATATAAGAATGAATTGCAGAGCAAAATTTAAGCTTACACCTATCGGTGACATTGATTATAAGAGCGAAAATTGGTATGCTAAAATCTCAAGCTTTTAACAGCTTTTGTCAAAGGAAGACTATGCTCCCCTTTTATTCATTTCAGCAAGGATGAAAATATAGTAATAATTAAACCAAGACAGCATATTTAGAAAAAAAAAATTGTATGAAGGATAGAAAAATAACAAATGGCCATGTGTGAAAAGACTGTGGGAATGAACCCATCAATAATGCAAACAACCAAAACGGATAAGATTTTTATTACATCATTTATCCTCATAAATTGGCAAGTAAACTCAGCCTAAGGAATTGCACCTTTCTCGAGAAAAAAAATAAACCTAGCAGCATCCATACTGCACTTAATCATTTATATATTTCTGAAATTGCATTGATGGAAATGAGAATAGAGAAGATTAACACAAAATGTGTCCATAATAGATGGGAATCACTACTCAAGATTTTTGTAATTACTTGGAATGGAAGGTCAACACCGTAAGTGTATAACAGTGAAAATTGTGCTTATTTACAAGAAATTCCAATGAATTGTTATATTTGAAACAAGTAAGGTTTATTTCAAATAGAAGGGAAGCATTAAAACTCAAGAGATTTTTGACAGTGCAAGGCATTATGATTTGGTTAATAATAAAATTCAACTTGCTGTGTTGTTTTCATTTTTTTTAAGAATAAATTTAGACCACACAACTAGCTACATTGTTTAGATGATATACTGTCGGAATAAGGAGTCAACTTCATTATAGTTTTCGAGGATGTAAGACTTATAAGTTGATCCATCTTTAAGAGGATGCAAATTCATTCCCAAGGTATTGTGCTGTTGTTTTATAATTCTTACACTAAACTGGCTAGACTTCATGTGAAAAATATAAACAAAAGAGTAGGAGAGGGAAGTGCAAGGCAATGGAACAGTAGAATGAAAAAGAGAGGATGAAAAATATTGATCCACAAAGAAGTAGATAAAACATTATTAAATGTGCCAAATACAAACCTGTTGCATATTATCTGCCACTTCAAGTGACAATTCTGAATCATCTTTAACCTTCTCATTTAAATAGAATGCCTCGGTAAAATTTGATATAAAACCAAGCAATGAATCCACATATTTTGCCAAATCAACCTGCCAAAATCATTTGAAGAAGTAAATATATAGAAGATCTTAAACAATGGAAAAGATAGAATGCAAAGTGACAATATATGGATCCTACAAACTATATATATAAAACAGTAACCACAACAAAACAAATTGCACTTAGATCAAGCTAGTTAAAAGAAAGAAGATTTCAATGACCAGCATCATTTCATACCAAATTTCCCATCAATACTTATAAATGGAAGGTTGAACAACACAATAGGTCTTCTAAGTACAAGATTGGGTGCTAGTAGGTTTTAACTCATAAGAGCATAAACAAACTTGTGTTGCATAGAAAAATACATCATGCAGCCACTTCGTAAAATACAATTGCAATAGATGTTCAATTAGTAAAGTAGCAAAACAAAAAATGATCATATTTTTTTTTCATAAGAGAAACCTATCAATTATATCATCATGTTATAACTAAACCGGTTTATATAAGTCCTAACCAAATCAAAACAGCCCTCTAGTCCACATGAGTATCTAGATCAAACAAAGCCTTCACAAATCATTCGTATAGATTGTGCCATCCCCAACCACACCTGCTCTTCCAATCGAGAGAATACTGTAACTCTCCTGTCACCAACCACCTAAGGTTGGGATTTAAAGATCAAAGGCTAAGGCATTCTACTGTTGCCCTCATCTCAGCTGCCAAACCCTTCTCATCTTTCCCGCCCATTCCTCTTTCGTGCTTTAACAGAGAATTAAAAACAGATAAACATCTCCCTTGCCTCATTCCTCCTCCAATTGAGAACCGTCACCTTCCTTTCACAACTTCTTCCTCACTTGAGTTAACAAAAATATCAAGCTTTCTTATCTCCCTTACCATCTTTGCATTCCTTTCACGGCTTTTTGTTTCATCTTTGCAGTTTAAGTTAATATGCTTAGTTTTTTTCCTAAAAGTTATATTATATTAGTGTTAATTTTAATTAATTATGTGAAATTATTTTTGAAATTATAGATTTTATATTATCATTATGATGATCAACAGAGTTGAACATGGAATAACTTATATAGTCATAGTCAAACAAATTTTTAGCTAATTATTATTTCTTCATACCTATTTGTGTTTATTTAAGCAAGTGTAATTAATCACAAGTTTGTATTATGTAGAACATCCATCCGGTGCATTTTAATAGATCTTCATTGATTTTTGAGACTCTCATAACTCACTTAGGAAATGAGTAATCATAATCTATTAAGAAGTAAACACAGCATTCTCTGTTATGAGTGTTATTCTTATTATTGTATTGAATTTCTAAATAATTTATAATATTGATAGTCATGACTTTGTCATTCAATTACTTGCTAAGCATATCATATTTTTTATGTTCATAATGAAATCTTAAATTGCATAGATGAGTTTCTCTTGATTTATTGTTGCATAAATTTATGTATATTGAATTAATGCAGAAAGTTGCAATAATTATTTTTCACACATATTATCTCAGTTGAATGCAATAAATTTTAATCATGTTGTGAGGCAACGAGCGTTTTAATATATAAATAATACTAGTTATGCTAATTATTAAATAATATTGCTAATTTGCTCATTAACCATAAAATGTATCTTTGTATGCAATGGCATATAGGTCAGGAAAATCTTTTTTAAATTAGCTAGGCAGGCCAACATGTCTATAGAGTGACAACTCTATAAAAAACCATTGAATTTTTTTGCTAGAGTTTACCTTAACAAGCTTACGGTGTTTTCATAAAATCAACTATATCAATATGTAAACTAATATGCAATGTAATGATGAATGACTAATTAGTTACATTTAGAGATGTATGATTAAACCGGATATGGTTATATATGAAGATGTCAAAATAAAATTACATGTATTACAACTCATCAAACAAATAATCATGAACATCATCATATTTGAAGCCACTTTAAAACATGTTCATATTTATTGAAGTACTGCAAAATCATTGAAACACAATGATAAGTTAATAATATTTACTATCTACTAATATATATAGTAAATCATGTCTTTTATTATTCATGCTACATGCCACACCAACTTGTCGATAAAATTCAATAATTAATAATTACTAGTTGAGTTTTACTTATTTATAATTTTCTTTTAAAGAAGATTTAACATGTAGTTTAATGGATCATCAACATAGAATCAAATTTTCCAACTATAGAATATCATTTTGTATATATAAGCTTGTACAGTTCGGCTTTTACTTTTGTTGAATATAGAATAGTTTTACTTTTGAAAGTATTTCTTCAGTTTTTTTTCTATTAGATGTTATCGTGCTTCCTTAGAAAAATGATATTGTAAGTTTTATTATTCGAATGTGTTATTTATCCTCCTTACATGTTGTAATATATTATATTTATTGGTGTTTGTTTCTGAATACAAAATAAGGTTTTTTTGCAATCTTTTGGACGTGTCCAATATTGTCACCACCTTCCAAACTGCAAATGCAACACTATAAATGTGAAGTTTCTAAATATAACTCATTGTCATTGTATAAATGTTAATGAACAGAAATATAATAAATTCTTTAACCTAGCAAAAACAAATAAAAGTTCGTAAACAAGCATGGGTGCACCAGAAAAAAGCAACTAAATTCAAAATATTCAGCCTACGGAAGACATTTATAATTTTTCTAGTTTCACATAGGAGCTGTTATTACCAAATATTTGAAGAGTTCTCAACAGAATTGTTAAGAAAATTGGCAACATTGGCAACGATAGTAGCATCCTGAAGATGCTGCTTCATGTAAAAGAACAAATGAAGTGATTTCGAGGTCTTTTCCGTGCATGTTTGTAGGAAGCAATGGAGTGAAAATAAGATGCTCTCTAAAATTTCACAACTAAGAATTATAATCCAAATGAAATATTAATAAAATTATAAGAACAATTGTTCCACTCTGCAAAATCAGGCAAACATGAATTTTGAAAAAAAAACAAACATCTAACATTAATAATAAAATCAATCCCTCGCTATCTAATCCCATCATTTTTTTTTGTTATGAAATAATTTGGTAAAGAGAATAAAAAACAAGCAAATATCTACAACACCTAGTGGACATGATAGTATGACTATCACTTCCATCTTAACCATACAAATTTCAATTATATTTGCATCCCAATCAGCACTAGCTTAATAGAAGTTTTCCATTCCAAAAGAACAGCCAATATGGGTAGCTTACGTGACAATGGTTTGATTAAAAAAACATATCAAGCACTAATGAAGCCAATATAAAAATGTTCCTTCAAAAAGCAGGAAGAAATGGAGTGAGGTTGGCAAATCGAGCCCAAGGTTTGGTTCTGAGATGAACCGAAATTGACCTACCCGAATAGGTGTAACACAAACCCAGCCCATTTATTGAAAAAATAAAAAATCTTAACCTGAACCCAGCTAGTCTTCAAAAAGATTAAACCAAACATGATCTGAATGACCATTTGAACATGCATTTCAAGTCAAAATCAAGTCAAGTTTAGGTTAAATTTGGATTTATGAGTCAATATCATATTTGTGGGCCAATCTCTGATTTAAAGCCAAAATCAAGTCAATTTTGGGTTTGAAGAAAACACAAAACTGACACAAATATTTAATTAGTTACAAGTTAAGACCCAAGTCCGACCAGGAAGTTGATCATATCATATTGAACCCAACGTTTTTCAAGTCGAGTCCAAATTGAAATGTGGTATCGGTTCAATTATTGACACCTTTAATCAAGACAAAAAATTCATTGAGATTTCTCAGAATGTATGATGAAATACGCTAATTAGTCCACAAATTATTGACACATTTAATCAAGACAAATAATGAGATTGTAATTTGGAAGTGTTTCAAAAATTAATATCAAAACTGTTTATGCCCAAGTTAAATAGTATATAGTTAATTATATTATTTTGTTTCAAAGAGGTATTGATATTAAATGTTCCCGTATGCCACAACATTAGAAAAAGTCTTTTTTGTAATTCAAAAGTCTAGCAAAACTCAATGTGAAATAACTGAATGCGACTCTAACGAATAAAATAACTACAGATAAAATAAAATAAACTTAATGTTTCTACTTTTCATTATGATGTTTCATTAACTTGAATAAGAACAAAAATAAAATAAAATAAATTAAACTTGATCAGAGATAGAGGATCAAAACCAAACTTCAAGATAAGTTTCCTCAAGTAGTATAAAGTTCCATGACAATAAATTTTCCAGCAATAAACATCAGTAAATATCTTTGAAAAAACTACACTTACTTTCAGGAGGAGATAAAAGGTGGTGGATCTTACAGAATAAAAGTAGCTTCATAATATCAAAAAAACAAAAAAATGTAAAAGTGTGTGGAGGTATGTCAAGCGCATCAGAGAAAAATCAAAAGTTCTCTTCGCATGAGATATTTAAAACATACCATTTTCTCACAAAAGCTAATTTCCAAGCTCATTCTTAGCGTATCAACAACCAGAGAGGACTTTCTGTCCCATTTAACATCAATGGCAGAACAAATTCGATGAGCCATCTATATTTGAATCTCAATGTCAGCACATATCAAGGTAAATATTTAGCAATCTAGTGATCAAAACGATGCAGTCTGACAACAAAATGAAAGTATAGTTGACGTACACTAGGGAAGCGATCCAGCAATGGTGACTCCGTACACTCCTTTAGCATTTTTAGACATAAAGAATAAACTAGATCATCATCAAATGACTTGCGCTCTTCAACTACGAAAAGCGCGCATCTATAGAGAGCCTCGATAAAGATGGTGTGGCGTGATATCATAGAATTTGGCTCCATGATACTTGTAGAAAAAAATAGATAAAAACATAAAAAGAGGAATAATAATCACATCAAATCCAATAGAATTTAATCAACATGGAAGAGGAAAGTTGTGTTTACCTACCAAAGCCAAGACTGGGTTTGCTCTACTAGAGCCAATATTCTTTTAAAAACACCAACGTCCTTTGATTGACTCTTAAAAGCACAGTATGTGAGGACTATTACTACTTCAGTTATTAGACACGCAAGCTGAGGATCTGCCCCTGCTGA
>NW_018164536.1:5855335-5862187 GCF_001263595.1 Phalaenopsis equestris
TGCTGAACCAACAGCATTTGGATCTGGCAGGAAGAGTGTGGTTGAGTTCAAAGGGGACGGAGTAGTAACCAGCAAGGTGTGAAGACTCTCTAGAAGAGCAAAACCCTCTTCTTCAGCTGTACTGTATTTATTCCAAGTTTCCAAACGACGGATTAGCTGACCCCATTGAAGATGAACTGAGTATGGTTGGCCGGTGAGACAAGGAGCGATACAGATAAGACAATGGATGCAGAGCCGGTAGATACTAAGGAGCTCGGTGGCCTTTTCCTCCAGCATTCCTTCATCGCCCTCTGTGGCATTGCATGGGCTTCGCCTGAGAAGGTCAGGAAGGAGCTTTAGGGCATTGCAGAGAAATTGATGGAATTGTCTGGCAATCGGGCGGACCTTCTCCTTGGTAATCAACTCTTTTGGTTTCCTTTTCCTCCCAGTTTTTTTCTTCACAGCACTAAGTTTGTAATCGTCGAGGAAAATGAATTCCTCAAACGGTCGAAAAAAAGAGGCCCAACGAAGATAAAGGCCTCGGAAACCGTCGGGTGCCGCAAGGCTCGCGAGCAATGTGGCAGCGTCGGCCGGATCGGAATGCATCGCTGTCGGCAGAGAGGAAGGAGATTTAAAAGGATTTGTTTCACCTTGGTATGGCTGAGCTCAGAGGGATCGAGGCTGGCGTGGATACGTTAGTTTCCGGCGAGCTTGATGGAGGGAATGTATGTGCCGTGGAAGATGGTTTTAGGTGAGGGTTTCGGGCTGGTGAGGGTTTAGGGTAAGAAGGCGTCGAAACAGTGTCCGCGATATTTCACTATTTGAGAGCCGCCATATTTAAAATTTAAACATTTTAAAAGGGCTTCCGTATATAAACCACTTATTTTAGAAAATTTTATATAATTTAATAATTTTATTCTATTTTATTTTATTTAGAATGAGCTTTTTTTTTTTTGTTAAAATTTTTAATCAATGTGAAAATCATGGTGATATTTGAATAAGTTTATTTTTGAATTTAATAAATAAATATACAATGTAAACTTAATACAAATCATATTTATATTAAATAATTTGGCTTCTGTCACCTAAAAAATAAAAAGGCAACAATCAATGGTTATTCGAGAGTATTCACGACTACTCCCAACCGACATAGCTTATGAGCCCCAAGACAGAGGAACGTATGTGCTCAACAATGAACTTTTGTGACTATTCTATAAGGTATGACTAGTAAATTTTATTGGTGGTGAAAATGTTGACTTCACTTTTGGTTGAGGTGTCTGAGGACAAACTTGATAGGGCAACACGTTTGTTGTGATCCTCTCATTTTTCTAGTAATGCATATAGGCAACTCTCTCATTCTCTAATTATTCTCATAGTATCTTATCAATTCTAGTAGTATTGAGGATCTAAATGTATATCAAAAAATGTGTTTCTTTAAGCAATAGGGAAATCCAAATATTAAATGGGTCTCATGGGGCTAATGGATCAAAACCACAAATGATAAGGCCAATGGTATTCATTAGTTGTACATTTGGAGGTAACAAGCTAAATAATTTCTTGGCACTTAGAAGAACCCCACAAGTATATCCGAAGATTGTTAGCTTTCTTGCGAGTTCCTCCGACCTGCTCGCTAAGCTTAAGCCTTCAAGCGAACTCATCAAGCTAAGCTCGCTCATATTTTATGACTTCTTATAACCTTATTTGTACTAGTTGAATCACCTGACAAGTTTGTTGATATCTATCTAATTGTATCATGAAGCTTGGTTAACGGTTCTTTGAGGTAGAAGAAAAAAAAACTCAAGTCCATCACCAATTGTGTGATCATTTATTGGTGACCTACCACCCATACTAAAGATATTATCAACAAAAAGTCTACTCAGGTTGCACATCGTACACCTTATAATGTAGCTTTTTACTATATTCCTTGGATCGTCCTATAGGCACATAAACTCTATGGTGTATAATTAAGAAGTCAAATGAGAGAAGAAAAAAAAGTGCCAACTCTAACTCTCTCTAAGAGCCCGTTTGGGGCAACTTATAAGTGCGGATACATTTTTAAAAACACAGTCGTAATGTTTGTATCTCATGTTTTACCGGCGTTTTGAAAATCGTGATTTTTATTTTCTGAATAACGTCGCCTGCGGGAACATCCCTAAGGGTGGCGTTCCCTTGCCGTGTTTTGTCCAAAATTACTCCCATGCCCTGGAATCTCGTGATCAAGCTCGCAGAGCCGCTTCTTCGACACTCCTTCTCTTTGTGTTCCTTCAACACTGCTTCTTCTGCTTGGAGCGTGCGAGACCAAGGAAGGAGAAGAAGGCAAAGACAGGTGCGACGTGCAAAGAGGAATTACGACACGGCTAGGGTTCGTGTGGAACAGTGAGCAAGTTATGGTTGTGGACTTCGGCTCAAACAGGAAGCGTTAAGATTTTTTATTTTTGCGTAGAGGGATATCAAGGCTTTTGCTGCTTTGATTTTGAATAGGGGCCTTTCCACCCACTTTCTCCTTCATTATTTTCTCCTTTCTCTGCTTAGTAAGGTGAAAATGTATCGAAGCTTCTGAGTTTTGAGCTAGATGAGTGCAGGAACGAGCACCTTCGTGAGTCGATGGATTAATTTACTCACAAAGGTAACTGCTTCTGTAGTCTGCATCCCCCTTTCCCTTCAAAATTGCTTATCAATTTGATTTTCTTGCACATCCTTCACCTCCCAGCTCCCGGAATCATTTTCTTCTGGGCACATTATCTACTTATTGATGCCCTTCTGGCTAGATTTAAGAAAAATATGAAGTTGGGAAATAAATTGGAAGAGTAGAAGGGGTATTGTGTCGCATCTATGAATTTAAATGGCTGAGAAACAGGAAAAGAAAGAAGATATTTTTCTTTATAAAATTTTATTGTTTTCCCTTATGTTTTAACATGTAAAAACCTGGAATATGTCCTATAGTTCTTTGATGGAGTGCTTTGGTGATGTTTTCTTTGTCGAAATTTAGCTGGAGTGCTTTGTTGGAGTGTTTTACTGCTATTTGAGTGTTATTGGTTCAATTTACCTATAGTTGATATTTGAGTGCTTTTAGTTCGAGTGCTTTGCTGAAATTACAGTACTTGTTCTTGAGAAAATGCAAATGAAATTGTTACTATATGGATTTATATACTATTTGAGCATATGAATTGATATGGACATGTCTTTGGCCCTTAAAATGAAAGAACTATAGCTTTACATTTAAGAATATTTTGAATTAAGAAGGTTCGTAAATTTGTAAAAAAAAACTGCAAATAAACTGTTTACAAAACACACAAATCAAACAACCAAACGACTTATCCAGATTAGGGGCAAATTGATTATTTATCCAGAATCAACTGTTTTTCAAACGCACAAACCAAACAGTCAGTCAGCTTATCCGGAACAACTGGTTATCAACAGATTATCAGAATAAGCTGTTTATCAGCATAAGCTATATAAGTTGCAGCTGCCCCAAACAAACCCTAACTCTCACTCTGTCTCTAAGAATCCTTCAACTTCCTTCCACCTCTTTCACAATGTCGCTCTTGGATTGCATGAGTTCACGAACGGGATCATACATCATAAAAGGATTCAACAAAAAATATAGCGTTTAGTTTATAATAAATATAAAAATATATAATATGCTTATCTTTCTGGTGAATTTTACTTTGATTGATTGATTTTAATCAACCAATACAAATTCATGTCAACATATTTTAATACTATTTTTAAATTGTTGATGTTGCTCTCAAACCAGAATGAAAAGAGTTAGAGAAATTTTTGAAAAAAATATTTTCTGCCCCACTTTGAAAATTTTTTTGCACTGCCACAAGGATCAACACCATGACTATTAAGGGTGCATAAACCCCTCAGGACAAGTACAACTTTTATAGTGGCTCTGTGGTCTTTGGTTATGCAAACGACCACAACACCTCTTATATTTGGAGTCATTCAAAACATTTAAAATTTAAACAAAATCAAAATATACTAGATAACTAGGTAACTATTATTAGAAGAATTTATTCCCTCCATAATACTAAAAAGACAAAGTAAAATTGAATATGAAGATAGGCTCTGATACCGCTCAAATTCTCATCCATTGAGATATTTTCTACTTTGGCTTATTGTCTCACCATTTTGTCATATTAGTGCAACTTCCTAGGAAGTCACCTATCCTAAGATTGCTCCCGCATGAGCAAGCTTAGCTTCAAAGTTTATGCTCCAAATGTTACCCTAAAAGATGTCTCAATCTTTTACAGTTCAGCTTTATTATATTTAAGGGATTTCACACCAATACCATCGATGAATACAAAAGCAAATGATGTTTAGGGCAATATCACCATTGCACCAGCATCACCCCTCGCTCTCATTGACAATAAGACGTCACACACGAGGTCATCAACAACCTCAAGCTTCCGCAAATGACAAATTCAAATCATATACTGAGGCTCTGTTTGGCGCAGCTGCAGCTGCGCTCAGGAAGCTGCTGTGAGGAAGCAGCTGCGGGGAAGTTTGCTGTCTGTTTCGTGCAACTGTGTGAAACCAGCTGTCGGACAGTTATTTATAGAAAAAAGACCAGAAAAAAGATCATACTGCCCCTGTTTGGTAAAACTGTTTAAAAAAAGAGTATAACAATCATATTTTTGGAACTTCAGTAGGCCCCCAAAGTGTTAACAACCTTTGTATAAGAATAAAAACGCATATGGAACACAATTTTATGTATTTACATATCTAACACATATGGAACACAATTTTATGTATGTATCTATGGAATCAATTATTATATAGAGTAATTTTATGTATTAAATAGTGTTGTAATAAATACAAATTAAGGAAATATTCTAAAATTATATTTTAGTCTATAAAATGAATATCTTAAGAACACGGAACCGAACATAAATACAAATTATATATAATAACTTTTCACAAATCAAGATGAATGCTTCACAAATCCAGCTTAATAGCATACATCTCTGAAGCACCATCAAAAGGAATCCTGCTCAACATTGCAATGAATTTCATCCATGATGGATTTCATTGGCATTGCCCAATCCAAAACAAAATTCTTGGAAATAATAATGACTAATTTTCAGAGCCCTTAGTTGCTCCAGCCACTTAATTCTTATGTATCCACTTAGGAGATCGTTAAATTTTAGGAAGATTTACATACATGCCACTTAATTCTTATGTATCCACATATCTAACACCTAAACTTCAATTTTTACAAAGTATATGGCACCATACTACTTAATTTTAGGAAGATTTACATACAAATCATCTTGCCCATCAGTATAAAGTAAAGACAATTGCATACATAACACTTAAAACATTGCAACTTATAAGACTAGCACTGCAATGAATCGATTTAACCATAGGAAATATGATGTTTAAACAAATTAAGGGGCTCTTACATATGCATATTACACAATTCTTATATATTTACATATCTAACACCTAAACATTTATATTTGCATGCATACCACACAAATCTTTAACATCATATCAAAAACACTGCCAAAGATTTGTGTGGTATGCAAGCAAACATGGTTGTTTAGCCGTTAGATATGTAAACATATAAGAATTGTGTAATATGCATATGTAAATACCCCTTAATCAAATTAATTAATAGATCTTAAAGATCCAAAATCCAAAATTCGCCATCGAAGCACATTCCAGTCTCCATAGGGAAGCATTTAAACCTTAACCATGCGGTAAACCAAGCATAGTTCATAAATTCCCCGAGAAAACTTTTTCCAGTATGTCAATCTAAACCAGTATGTCAAGCCATGCACATCTCCAAGAGGCATATGGTGCAGTTCCATTGAATTCATTCCTGAACATTTCTACTTACCCATTACTCCACTAGGCCCGAAATTGAACAAAATAAAACAGAGAAGCCATAAAAAGCTTCTCCTATTCAGCAAGTTTGGTGCAGTCAGATATCCATTAAACAAATGAAGACATTTCTTAAATATTAATTCAATATTAAACAATCAACATTAGCTCATTAAAAAATCAGATATCCATTCATTCCACCACTGCAAAAAAAAGGAAAAAAATTGAAGTACAATGCAAAAAATATTGACATCATTAGCTCTACAAGAGGCAGAACCCCCAAGAGTCATTACACTCGAACTATGATAAAACCTATAAATTTGAATACAGAAACAACCAATGTAGAAGGAGCATAATGATAAACCACAATGCTAGAAACAGTTGCAAATGATTTGATTAAAAGAAGGGGTATTCACATCCATACCAGTCAATCCTTAAAAACTAGAAATGCACCAAATACTTTGAAAGAAGGTCCTTTTATGATGTCCATAATAAATGTTTATTCAAATCCAAAATAAACATGATTTATCATCCATAAACGCTACTTTAATCCAATCATGCTCCTACTATTGCATCAGTTATCCGTTTCCGCAATTCTGTCATTTCGCTTGCTCCTTCCCCGTCTACAGTACAGATGGTGGAAGTCTCATTCTCCACTTCTGTGAACGACTAACCTATACGATATTCAAAAGCTTCTACAGGCACATTTTTGTCATCCTCTTCCGCCAAATGAAAGTCGATATCGTTACGTGAATGATGTCTTCTAATGTAATTATGGAGGGTCATTGTAGCAAACACAATTTGTACCTGCTTGGAGAAATTGAATGGAGGCATATCACGGAGTATCACCCATTTCTTTTTCCACACACCAAAAGTCCTCTCAATTACGCCACGTAACAATGAATATCTTTTATTAAACATTTCTTTTCTGCCTCGTGTAATGTTGTTTGCACGTGCAAAATATGGTATGTGATATCTCGTGTCAGGAAATGACTTTAGATACCCTCGTTGCAATGGGTAACCAGCATCGACCAAATA
>NW_018164536.1:5863408-5898194 GCF_001263595.1 Phalaenopsis equestris
TAAATCTTCAACTGCATAAATTTCGGTTGTAGCGCTTAAGATTTCAAGTGCCTCCTCGATAGTGCTTGAATGAGAAGCCTGACATTCTGCCTTGAAACATGAAACCGCCTCGGATAGCTCAATTCCGAGGGAAGAAGCACCAGATTTTCTTTTACCAACAACCTTTGGACGTTTGGAACGGGAAATTGTTTCATATTCATTCTGATCCGAGCTGGGGACGTCAATGAAATCAATTGAATCTGCGGGGGTTCCCAAATTCATGGCATTGCCAGTGAACCCTGTCTCGCTTGGGCTACATGCATAGGTCCCCGTTGCAACCACGCCTCCAAACATGCGATTGAGTTTCTCCTCAAATTCAGGTTCTATTCCAGAAAACTTAAACTTCTTTGCAGGGGGCCTACATGGAAATTGATGAACACCTAATTAATAATAAACATATGAAGATACAAAATTATAGTGTATAAAAAATTCTCACCGCAAGTCTGTCAGCCCACCATTCATCGGGTGCATCAACTGTTCATTTCACTGGATCCCAACCCAGACCCGTAGATCCCTTCTTTAATTCTTTCAATATTTTCCAATCTTTCTTCAGTTGATCCCACTCGTTCTTCATTTGCAATTTGTCGTACTCCCTGCCTGTATATTTCTTGAAACATCTGATAATATTTTGCCACCCTTCTTTATTTAAAAAAGGTCGTAGGTCTATTTTCCCGTTCAATCTCTTTAAGGCAAAGTTCACAAAATAGTATTTTTGTTTTTTTTCCCACAAAATCGGTGTATCAACCTCTTTAGATTTATTATTCATATTATGACTAAATCAAAACAAAGCCATGAAACATAAAATTAAAATCAATTACAAAGTAAAAAAATCAAATCAATCTTGTGCAAATATCAATTACTATACTTCTGTGCAACATATCAATGAGAGAAATATAAGAAATGTCCCATAAATGGGAAGCTCTCAAAAATAGAATATAGAATATGTCAAATTGTAGAAAAACATTGGTTATAATGTTAGTCCAAACAATTTATGATCCAATAAATGAGAAGCTCTGCTCTAGCAGAAAGAAAGAGAAAAAAAACTAGGCTTTGTACAAAAACTATTCAAATAGCAAAATTAAGGGTCTGTTTGGGGCAGCTACAGCTTATCCAACTTCTGCTGATAAGCAGCTTATCCTGATAATCTGCTGATGATCAGCTGATCCGGATAAGCTGTTCGGCTGTTTAGTTGACGCTTATGGAAAACAGCAGATTCTGAAAATTGATCATTCTGCCCCTGTTCTGAATAAGCAGTTTAGTTGTTTGGTTAGTGTGTTTTGTAAATAGTTTTTTTGGAATTATTTTTTTAATTAAATGAATAATCTGTGCAGCAGAATTTATTCTTTTCTCAATAAAATTAAAGATCACTGTTCAGAGAAGAAAATACCAAAAAGACCATTTATATTTATATAACTAAAACATATTCGATCACATCAAACGAATATGTTACACATACAAAAGTCAAATGCACCAGCACATACTACTACAAAATATAGTAAGAGCCCATAAAAAAGAAAAAATAACATGTTAAAATGACAAGTAAAAATATGATAATGTTAACTTTATGGATCCCCCGTCGCAGATTTAAAAACTCGATTGTCATGTGCACTGTCCTCCCAACTAGCCTTAACAAAAGTGAAACACAGATTGAAGTCACAAACGACCATGAAATTTTGGGTGGGGCTACTACAACGACCGATAAATGCAACCTTATCATTATTTGGGATACGTGCGTCAACATGTGTTCCATCAATCGCGTCGATGCAGTCCTATTTGAGTTCATGTTAGTATCGACATATCATTGGAAACTCTAACAAAATTAACTATATTGCATTTGATTGAATACCTTGAAGAAGGGCATATATCGCGCATCCTTCGATATCTCAGCAGGTGTTTGCTCGAACTTATAATCTATGGGTCTAATGACATGATAGGACATGCTAACAAGTGCGCTCAAACCAATTGAGAAGTACCTGCTTATTGTTTCGATGAGTGCTGAAACCGCTTCATCGCTCCTCGCATTAACTCATTGTGGGATAATATAAATAGTGTTATTGCGAGCACCTCACGTGGAGTGGTCTTCAAAGATTCATGAAGATCGTGAGCTCCTACGAGTAATTCCAGGAGATCGATAAATATTGTCTTTCTCATTCGAAACATATTATAAATTTCTCAATGAATCGAGTACAAGCCGGGGCTTTGAACAGAGACAAGAGCGAGAGGAGAATCTACGGTCACGGGAGAGGCGAAGGAAAAAGCAAGGTCACGGGAGCGCCCTCGATGGGCAATATGCGTAAATTGGAATCCGAAAACGTTATCTCACGGTCCGCGTCTTTTGCAATTTAGAAAACGCAGTTTTAAATAATCTCTTCATAAGTGGGTACCAAACAGTGAGGCTGTATTTTCAAAACGCCGCCCGCACTTTAATTCTGTGCAACATATCAATGGTAGAAATATAAGAAATGTCCATGAGTGCAAATTTCAACTGGAATCAGGCATGAAAGAAATCAGGCATGAAAGGTCTGTGAAACTAATAAGAGTTATCAAGGATAAAACATATTGTAGAGAAGGTAGATGGGATAAAATCACAATCATGCTAGCAATCCAATACCATTTAAATTATAAAAAAAAAGATAAAATAAATACATAAACAAGATAAAATAAATACAAAAACCAAAGACTTGTCCTGTTTAGCGGATCCATATGTACCAAAGAACTATAGAGAGAATATATCTAGCACTCTATCATGCAAGTTTGATAAATTTTGAAATTAGAGTAAGAATCATAAGTTCTAGTTCATGCAAGTATATATCTAATATTTTCTTTTGATGTTAATTGCAGTTGTTATTCATCCATTTTGCAGAGCACATCGTCTAAATAAAAGAACAACAACAAAATATGGGATAAAAAATTGGGAGAAGACATATCTGCTTCAATGAGGTTTCGGTTTTGAGCGGGGCAGAACGAGGCAAGCTGCTTCGATCAGCACAAAACACCCGAGCGACGGCGGTGGAAGGCGAGCAGCGGCCGGGCCAAAAGGGGGGGGGGGAGGGAGGAAGCAACGAGCAGGGGCTTCGAGCGAGATGATTGAGAGGGCCGATCGAGCAAGAAGGGGTGGTTTCCCGAACAGGAGGAGGAGAAGGGGAGTCTTCGCGAAGGGAGCAACGAGCTGGGGCTTGGGAACGGGACAAGCGAGCGGGGCGATGGTTTCCCGAACAGTGGGAGGAGAAGGGGGAGTCTTCGCGAAGGGAGGAAGGAGCAGGGGCTTCGAGCGAGACAATTGAGAGGGCCGATCGAGCAAGAAGGGGTGGTTTCCCGAACAGGAGGAGGAGAAGGGGAGTCTTCGCGAAGGGAGCAACGAGCAGGGGCTTCAGAGCAGGACAATCGAGCGGGGCGACGGTTTCCCGAACAGTGGGAGGAGAAAGGGGAGTCTTCGCGAAGGGATGAAGAAGCGGCGGTTTCCCTAATTGGGTTAGGGTTCCTTGCGGGGATTTGGAGCGGGGCAAGCGAGCGGGGACTTGGGGCGGGGCAAACGAGCGGGGCAAAGGAGCCTTTACTGCACGAGAAAGCCAGGCCACGGGGTCGGCCAGCTTTCTTCCTTTTTAGCGGCAATCGACCGCTGCCGCGGAAGAAAAGCACGCAAAAATTTTTTTAACTTTCCGGTTTGGGGCCGCGACGCTCGAAAAACGCGGCCCCAAATAGAGCCTGAGTCTCTTCTTCGACATCTCAGGCGCAAGAGGAGCTACAACATTTTCTTGAAAAAAACATTCCACTTCTCCAACTGCGCAACCATCATTCTAAAATGTTTTTGTCAAATTTGTTAATATTGTGGCTTTGATCCAAGTGATAGAATAAGTATCTAACATATTCATTAACCATTGAACGACAAAGCTTTCATATTAGATGCAATTTTGGCGTCATGCACCCACGTTGGCATCTAATGTAAGAGAGAAGTGAATTAAACATCATCAAAGAATGTAAGTACAATTTTACTTTTTGCAAATTAAACTAATGATGTTTTTATCTAATATGAAAGATTTGTGGTATAAGTATAAAAATAAAAGTATGGGCGTTAGATATGTAAATATATAGAAATTCAGCGGGATACATGTTAATGGCTCTACTTAATAAAAGTTGAAAAATTACATGGTTCCTTAACACTAATAGATCCAATACAACAATATGTACACAATAAAAGACTAAAATCCAACCATCACTGCATCTAAAGGGCGCACTCACATACATGCCCCACAATTTTTATGCATTTATATATCTAGCTCTTAAACTTTCCTATTTACATCTATAGCACTCAAATATTTATCATATAAAAAATAACACCATTACCTCAAAATGTTATAAATGCAAATATGAAAGTTTAGGAGCTAGATATGTGAATACATAAAAATTGTGTGGTATGCATGTAAATTTTTCTAAAAAATAATGAATGAGCAAAATTGTAATAACCGTGCGCCTGAAACCAATCATACATGTCAATGAGCAAGTAACAAATTAATATCACATCTGCGTAGAACAACATTACAATCATTTAATTAATTCATTTTCCAAAATACATTTTGTAAACACAAGCAAATGAAATGCTAGCAGAAAATAACAACAGAAGGTTATGCATTTACATACCAAACACCCAAACATTCATATTTACATGTATACCACTCATATCTTTTAACATCACGTAAAAAAATATCACCATCGGTGACTTTTTTAGAAGTGAAATACAGTTTGTTCATGCATAAGTTTATAGCACCAGTGGGGTAAAAATGTAAATATCAAACAATGGGAGTGAGATATGCAAAGAATTGTGGCATAAATTTAAATTTTCCATAGGGAGTAATTACATGCACACCGCCCTAAACATTGATATTTACAAAATAACCACCAAGCCAACAACAAAAAAATTAAGGATGAGGCTAAGGATGATGAGGAAAAGAAATATAGGGAAAGGAGAGGGAGTACTTTTGGATGGCAAATTGAGTAATAGATGTGGTCAATGTGCTATAACATTACAATACAATTCTACCTACAAGAATACAAGCAACAAAGCATAGCTAGCTTGAAGCGAGACAGTACATTCTTGAAGGTTTACGATCCAAATTTCATTCAAAACGTAAATAACTTCCTCCAATATAGTAAGTGATATCTTCATATCTTCCCCTTATGCAGATGACATTCATTCACCGCACTTATTCCAAGTTTTTTGACGACTGCCTAGCTGATCTCATTACAGTTGAACTGAGTATGACTGGGCCTGTCAGACAAGGAGCAATAAAAAGAAGGCAATAGATGGTCGGGCGGTATATCCCAAAGAGCTCGGTGGCTTTTTCTTCTGGCATTCCTTCATCGCCCTTTGGGCCATTGCATGGACTTCTCCTGAGAAGGTCTGGAAGTAGCTTTAGAGCGTTGCAGAGAAAATGGTGGAATTGCCTGGCTATGGAGCGGGCCTTCTCTTTCGTCGGCAATTCTTTCGGTTTCCTTTTTCTCCAAGTCTATGGAGAAAAAGGAAACCGAAAGAATTGCCGACGAAAGACAAGGCCCGCCCCATAGCAGGTAGTTCTACCATTTTCTCTGCAACGCCGTAAAACTACTTCCAGACCTTCTCAGGAGAAGTCCATGCAATGGCCCGAAGGGCATGCTCGAAGAAAAGGCCACAGAGCTCTTTGGAATTTACCAACTTCATCGCCCTTTGGGTCATTGCATGAACTTCTCTTGAGAAGGTCTGGAAGTAGCTTTAGAGCGTTGCAGAGAAAATGGTAGAATTGTCTGGCTATGGAGCGGGTCTTCTCTTTCTCGGACAATTCTTTCGGTTTCCTTTTTCTCCAAGTCTATGGAGAAAAAGGAAACCGAAAGAATTGCCGACAAAAGACAAGGTCCGCCCCATAGTAGGCAGTGGCAGTTCCACCATTTTCTCTACAATGTCGTAAAGCTACTTCTAGACCTTCTCAGGAGAAGTCCATGCAATGGCCCAAAGGGCATGCTCGAAGAAAAGACCACAGAGCTCTTTGGGACTTACCGACTGACCATCCATTGTCTTCTCTGTATCGCTCCTTGCCTCACAGGTCAGACATATTCAGTTCAACTTCAATGGGGTCAGCTAGTCCGTCATTTAGCATGTCAGCAAGAAATTCTGATGTTATTTTCCTGTAAAAGCTTCCGAGCAATGTTAAATTCTTATTCTGCTAAATCTCAGAACCTTCTTACAATATAACTGACCTGGAGAATAAAAACAACCAAAAAAAGTTGGTCAAAACAACCAATATTTCATTGGATTTCAAACAAACGAATCAAATGAAGAATGCATGGCAAATACCTATAGCACAATTGAATGCAATTTGAAAATGTGGTACAGACCGTAAAAAGGAAAATATTTTTCCAACAAGTAAAAGTCTTTCCGCATGAGCCCCGTCTCCTATTTCTTCATGGAAAATCCAACCTGAAAAAAAAAGAAATGAATCCTATGCGGATGTTATAAGTGAAAAAAAAAAAAAAATCATAATATGTAATAGACCTACAAAATACTTTCAAAATAGCAACCAAGAATGATCCAGGGCCTAAGAAAACATCTTTCCAGGTTAATTATGTTTCGCCAAACATCACTGATAGCTGATCCAAGTAGCTCAAGACAAAGATGATCCTGTTCACCATTGATTTTTATTGAAGATTCTGGTAGTTCTATAGGTCTTTTGTTGGACACGTTAAACTTTTTTCCGTAAGACTTTATAACTTATTAGATGTAAAGCCACTTTAGCATATGAAAGTCTCTATTACACAAATTATCTCTGTTAAAGGTGACAAATTTAACAATTTATTAATATTTTTTTAATGTTCAATATTAAACTAGATAGAACAATCATGCTACACAATGGAGGACAATAAAAAAAATAACTTTTGGGAAAAATCCACTAGAAGTCAATAGCAGTAAAAGCTGACAGACGGAGGTAGAAATGTAACCAGATTTAACTAAAGCTACATTGTCAAATGTATTTGTAAAGATTGCTTACTTCAACTACTCTTCTACCTGCAAAAAATCTTTCAGCCAAACTGTAGTATATATGTCCAACAAAAAAAGCATTTTCATTCTTTGCAGAAACCTTAAACCAAAATAAGTACAAATATTACTAAGAAATATCAACATGTCATTCCGAAGCATAAAAAAAACATAAGCTTTAAATTTAGCAAAGAATCTGACATCTAAAAGAAGTGATGACACAGCCCCGTTAACTCCCCTCACCGTCAGTTTAAAGTTATAGAAAAAGAGGACAAAAAATACTAAACAATTTCCTTAACCAGAACAAGGTCATAGCCATGACTTTCTCATTCTCATGCATACGATCACAAAATTAATCATCATGAACATAGCTAACAATTGTAGAGTTGCATTTCAGGAGGCATGCGAAATAATTCCCATAATTCTCTGAATAAATGTGTCAACATTTCTTGCATCACTAAGAAACATGACATAGATTTTAAAATCTCCAAACCTATAAATTTGTTAAAATCACCTCAACAAACATGGCATTGTCTGCTTTTAAAAGTTCCAAACTTTTTTTTTTTTTTTTTTTTGGTAAAATGGGCCAAATTTTTTCTAAGTTAATATGAGCCCGACCTTTGAAAGGCTCTTAATAATTTTACCAACATGACTCAATTTTGTTTCAATATTTATATATCTCTTTCAAAACTCATCTAAAAAATGAGCTAATCTTGACTAAATTTTTTTAATTATTGAGATTCATAATCAATTTTGATGGTAGACCTGGCACTAAATTTTTGTACTCAAAATTTATTTTATCTCCTTCCTCTAAATATCGCTGTTAGACACCGTAAACATGTTAGTTGAACTCGTTAACATGAAATCACTTTTTGATGTTAAATCGTATAAATTAAAGCACTTTTTGATGTAATGATTGGAGCTTTGTTGAGAACTCCAAAGTTAAATGTGTCATGTTGAAGCCCGCACCCACCTAAAATGGGCAACCTTCAATGAAGTTACGTATAAGACAAAATCATGAACTCTATCAGGCAAAAGTGAACAATATCTCAATGGATGAGAATTGAAATTGTTGATAATTATACCAAGGAAATAATTCAATCAAAAGACGAGAATTACATGTCAAAAAACAACACCGTGGGAGCCACTTCTCTAATTTATTTGAGACAAAGTGCTACATTGTGGAATCTATAACTTGAACATACAAAAGCCACCTCTCAAACCTTATGTCGAATGTGATGTTGTAATCGAACCGAGACTCTATCATAATTTGGACTCGGCTTGTCACAATTATAAGTTGTTCATGACGGTTTGAGCTTGTGTCGAGTTGTCACATATTGTTCAAGCTTGACCTGTTTAAATTTTTCAATGTCTAAACTTGATTTGTACTTAATTTGCTTATGACAAGTGAACGAGTATCTAAACAAGTTAAAAAATAAGCTAAAATTTCAAATGAATATCTAGATTTTCATATAAAAATATAATAAATAATATTATAAATCTAAACAAATAACAAATTGAATGAATCATATAAGCAAATGAACTAATCTAAATGTCGTCAACTACGGTCTATAATATATATATTCTCACAAGAATGAATTCTAAGATAGAGAAAAAAACATTGAAAAAAGAGCAAATAAATTTAAAGGAAATAGTATTACAAAGTAACTCATAATGTGAAATCATTCATCAATTGTAGAAATAATTTAGAAAAAACAAAGACAACATGATCAAGCATAATAAAAAATAATCAACAAAACTGTTGTTCACTTTCAAAATTCTATCATGTTAATTTTCAACGCTAGTCTAATGGACCGTCTCTAGTGAGGACGTTAAATCGTTAGACTATGACACCCCTTATGTATAGAGAAATTGAGCTCTTAAACACTGAGAAGCCTCATAATGTCATGATAGAATTTTATTAGGAACCCCAGAGTTGAGCAAGCTAGTGTTGGAGCACTTCTATGATGAGAAGCTTCCTAGGAAGTTGCATTAACATAGTGAGGCTTGTCAAGCCAAAGCATTAATATATCGATAGAATGAAGTTTCGGCTACTAAAAGCTCTACGAGCAGACAATGTAGTGAAAGATAAATCGACCTTATCAACTGCATTAACATTTCACTTATTGTGCGCCCTATTTTAGAATAAAACTCTAATAATGATGTCATTCACAAAAATTAATATACTTTTAAAGGCATTGAAGTATTTAGCATTTCAGCAGGATGCATCACAACAATAAGAGTACTCGAAGAAACAAGACTCTCTTAATTTTGGTACATTTGATGCATTACATTTTTACAATATGGATTTTTTAATATAAGCCAATGATAGGATGCATTAAAAAGAGTAGCTAAAGATCAAACTTTTTAATCCGCAAAAAATAACAACAACAAGAAGCCTTTATCCCACTAAGTTGGGTCAGCTATATGAATCCTTTTTCTCCATTGCGTCCTATTGAGTGTCATTATTTCATTTAATTCTAATAAATTAAGATCATTTTTTATACAATAAGCCCAAGTCTTTCTATGTCTACCTCTGCCTTTCTTAACATAGGTTGAATCTAAAGCATCTACTCTCCTGACCGGATCATCAAATATTAGACGTTAAACACTTGAGCAAAATAAAAAATAAATGCATAAAGCTCACTAGCAATAATTTAAATATCATCAAACTCTAAAATTCACAACAGATCTAAATAACAAACAATAACCAATAAGAGATCAAGGATTATATCGCTAAAATAGAAAATCAGATTGTAGCAATCTTAAAAAAAAGAATCTCAAGCCAGAATGAAAAAAAAAATGTGCATAGATAAAAAAATAATTCAAATAGAGATCATTAAAAAGGACCATCACACTAATATGAGAAGCAGCATCACCTCCAATAATATAATCATGAACTTATTGTCAATTTCAATAACATACTCAAAGAATTCACCTTCAATAGCATACATACTGCTAATAATTAAAACTAGACCACAATTGGACATTTCCAATAGTCTCAAGTTTATAAATACATTCCTCATAAAGAAACAAATCGAAAACATCATTATAGTCTTTATAAAGAATAAGAAGGATTCTAGCAACTATTAATACCAGTGCAGAACATATAAAAATTGTAGTAGTAGCAAAAGCTAACATACTTAAAAAAACATATTAAAAAATTGAGATTGTAATAGTACTTATTTGATCAAGCACGCTCATGAAGTGAAGCATACACATAAAAATCAATTTGTTGCTCGAATTAACATAAGTTAGATAATCGCTAGTCAATAGGTTTCCTAAGGTAGCTTAGATTATCCTATCGGCAATATCATTCAAGCATGACCTCACCATGAGGTGATATTCTCAGTCTCATGATCCTATTACATTTTATAGATTATGATGATCATAAATTACACTAAGGAACAAAAGATTAAAGGTTTTTTAAATTAATTTATTAGAAATAATAAATATATGAAATAATTCTGAATTAATATAGAAAAATACCATGTCATTCAAGTGTAAAAGCCACTAAAAATACCAAAAGCAAGTAGGTGAGATTTAATTAATACTTAGTTAATGAAAGTTAGAAAACACCTGAATTGAGATATTGACAATTGTTTTTTATTGAATCAAAAGATGTTTAAATATTATCTAAAACATAAAAAAAATAGTTTACTAAATAAAGAAATTAAAAGATATTTTAGTTTCATAACAATAAATTTAATAAAAATAAAAAAAGTATAACAAGCCTTCGCAAAGTAATTACAGGTTAAGATAAAGTGTTGCAATGTTGTAAAAAATTTCCAAAAATTCATATCTCGAAAAATAATTATAAAAGTTCTCAGCAAAGTATTGCAGTTTTCTGCAAAGTACTCTGCAGAATCTATAATCTTTTACAAGGCATTAAAAAAGTCAAAAAAAAAAAAAAAAAAACTCATACTGTCATTTCTAACCATTGGAATTCAAATTACATTTGAAATTCCCAGGATTACAAAGATATTATAGCTTAGAGAAACATGAAAAAAATTAATTAAATTAGTTATAATGATTTGCCGATAAAAACTAAAATCCTAACCACCTATGATAAAAACAATTATAAGGACTTATGCAACTAATATCTCTCAAAGGAATTCTCTCTCCTCTCCCTAGCAACCACGAAGTATTCATCAAAGATTTTTTTTCTAAGTAAAGCTAAATCTAAAGGAATAGGAGATTGTTTGCTTGTTCAAGGTGATATTTTCTAATATTTTGGTAAAGGTTTAAGATTGACTCATTCACAAGGTAAAATTCATGTCAAAGAACCCAACACATATTATTAAATTTTTTATTGATTTATTATATATGATTATTTGAGTGTTTATAGGAGAATGTAGAGAACAGTATTTTTAACCCAAAAAAAAAAGAGAGTTTGTCATGATGCACAAGAGATAATCTTAAGATAAAATGAGATGCAAATGCTTCCCAACCTTATAAAGGAGTAATATTTTTGTTTTGGTACAAAATATTTATGTTTTGGTGCAAATACTACAACATTGTTGACACCTAGACATAGATGTAAATTTTAACTGGTCCACGTAGAAATCATTATGTGTTTACATGGTATCTTCCATTTAAATTTGTGTTTAATGTTTCAACCTTCATATCTTACACGTGTCTAACTTGTTTTTGAAATTTAATTTTATTACATGTTTCTCATTTAATATTCTAAACTTACTATTATATCAATTATAGTCGAAAAATCAATTAAAATCACAAAACTTTTGCACATAAAATTTAATTTCAAACATCCTACAAGTACAATTCACGCACCCTTCTGATAAATTTAATTGGTTGTCACCAGTAGCATTCACCATCATTGTGATTAGTTCAGCCATTGCCACCACCACTGGGGTTGTGTTGCCACCACCTATAGGTAGGTCGTAACTCTGGCCGCCATAGCCATCACTTTTTATTTAATATCTATTTTTGTTAAGATAAACATTAATTGCAGTTTATCATCATAACTATTAAGCAGGTCACGATCCTCGTCACATAGCCAACGCTCTTGACCTAACAATTATTATTCTTATTATCAGCATAAACTGAAATTTACCATCATAATTACTAGAGTGCTCACAACAACATCCATACCTTTTCATGACATCTTATTAATGCCACTAACGGGCCAAAGGAGAGACATTATTTGAGTGTTTTAAAGGAAAGGAGAAGGTAGAGAAAAGTGCTCTTAACAAAAAAGAAAATCAGGAGTATATCATGATGCACAAGAGATAATCTTAAAATAAAATGAGATGCAAATGCTTCCCCACCTTATAAAGGAGTAATTTTTTTTGTTTTCGTACAAAAAAATTATGTTTTGGTGCAAATATTACAACATAGTTGACACCTAGACATAGATGTAAGCTTCAACTGATCCACATAAAAATCATTACGTGTTTACATGGTATCTTCCATTTAAATTTGTGTTTAATGTTTCAACTTTCATATCTTGCACGTGTCTAAATTGTTTTTGAAATTTAATTTTATTACATATTTCTCATTTAATATTCTAAACTTACTATTATATTAATTATAGTCGAAAATCAATTAAAATCACAAAACTTTTGCACATAAAATTTAATTTCAAACATCCTACAAGCACAATTCACCCTCCCCTCTCATAAACTTAATTGGTTGTCACCAATAGCATCACCATCATTTTGATTAGCTCAACCATTGCCACCACCATAGGGGTTGTGCTACCACCACCTCTAGGTAGGTCGTAACTCTCACCACCATAGCCATCACTCTTTATTTAATATCTATTTTGTTAAGATCAACATTAATTGTAGCTTACCATCATAATTATTAAGCAAGTCATGATCCTCGTCACATAGCCAACGCTCTTGAACTAACAATTATTCCTTCAAATTGCAGGACGATATGGAGTGAGGTTGGCAAACTGAGCCAACAATTTGATTCGGAGTTGAACCGAATTTGACCTATCCGAATAAGTGTAACGCAAACCCAGCTCATTTATTAAACAAATAAAAAATCTTAACCCGAACCGAGCCAGTCTTCAACCAGATTGAACCGAACATGATCTGAATGACTCATTTGGACATGCATTTCAAATCAAAGTGAGGTCAAGTTTAGATTAAATTCGGATTTATAAGTCAATATCAGATTTGCAGGCCAATCTCTGATTGAAAGTCAAAATCAAGTCAATTTTGGGTTTGCAGAAAACCCAAACCAAACACAAACATTTAATCAATTACAAATTAAGACCCAAGTCTGACCATGAAGTTGATCATATCATATTGAAATCAATTTTTTTTCAAGTCAAGTCCAAGTTGACTTGGGGTATCAGTTCAATTATTGACACCCCTAATTAAGACAAAAAAATTCATTAAGATTTCCCAAAATGTATGATGAATTACGCTAATTAGCCAACTCTTTTATTCTTTCATATTAAATCTCATCCAAGCCATAATGAGATTGTAATTGGGAAGTGTTTAAAAAAATAATACCAAAATTATTTATGTCCAAGTTAAATAATATATGGCCAATTATATTATTCTATACCAAAGAGATATTGATATTCAACATATGATGGCAAAGATGTATACAAAGTACCCAAAATAAATGATCGTAGCAAACTAAAATTTGACCGGCAGGTACCTTCGAGGGAGGGGTCCAACGTCGCCCTTCGTGTCGTAACGAGGTCATCGCCCCGCAAATGATCGAAGCTGCGGCGAGGAAGAGTCAGCCAGGTCGTCAGCGACAGGAGCGCAGAAGGTAGCAAGGTGCTGCGAGGCTGCAGGCCAAAAAGGCATGGAACGGAGCACAAGGTACTGTCGGCACTGGAGGAGGCGCAAATGATCCCGCTAATCGCTTGAGAGGGACTAAGGCCGGCGGGATCTAGACACCAGCTTCTAGACAGGCCGGCGGAATGTCAGTGGCGGGGACCGAAGGAGGAAGCGCCGCCAAAGTGGGAGAGAGATTCCATGCGAGCTCTCTCTCTCTCGGGTAGGAGCCTCGGCTGGGGAAGAAGACACGGCCAGGAGCGTCGGGAAAGGGGCGTTTGACAGCGAAGTACGTCGGATGGCGGACTTCAGGCGCGCCGGCGAGGCTCGGGCGAAGGTCGCGAGATCGAAGCTTGCGGTTTTCTCGAGGCATAAGAGATGGAGGCCGGGAGGGTGGTGGCGTTCGCCGCGTATCGGAGACGAGAAAGTTCGCCGAGCCTAGGGTTTTTTTGCGAAGCAGAAGGTCGGCGGCGGATCTGCCTGCGATCGAACGATAGGAGAGGGGATTCCCTGGTGAGTTTAGGTTTTAAATAGGATTTTCTTTTTTTTATTTTTAATTTTTATTACTTGTTATTTGAAAATCTCGATTTGCAGTATATGTGTCCTTTCAAAGTAAAATTGAAGTTTCAGACGGGCTCTCGCGATTCGTTTCGCCATCACGAGTCATTCTGACAAACTCATCGCTGATCGAGCCAAAAATTAAATCAACAACAACCGAAGTAATTGTGTCTATATTAGTCTACTCTTCTTCAAAATTAGAGAAGATGAAGTTATAATATCCATATACAGTGAAAGTTCAACAATAATAGCTATAACATAACGTCAAGGTCGAAGTCGATGGCTATGAATGTAGTACCCCACCATCAATGTTGTAGAACAAACTTGTTGTAAAGGTTGTAATTGAATGTCGTAGTAATAGTTAGTTATGTGCATACATAAGTCATAGATGGTTGTTTCGGGAGTCTTCGTTGAACATAAAGGTCGTAGTAAAATGTTGTGCGAGTCGTGAGTCATGTTGGTCGTAGTGATAAATTGTGATGACGTTCATAGGCAACGGAGGTTGGAGTTGGAAGTCACATGGGTTGGGACCACATATAGGGGTGTAAACGAGCCGGGAACAAGCGAGCCCAGGCTCAGCTCATGTTCGGCTCGTTTATATTTCGAGCTCAAAAAGTGTGTTCGTGTTTGGCTCGTTAAACGCTTAACAAGACGAACGAGCCGAACACGAAACATTCATGAACAAAGAGTCGTTTTGACAACCCTAATTGTGTAGCCATAAAATATTAAAAATTTGGGCAAGATTTAAATTTTTTTTATATTAAAACATCATTTAAATCTAATTTAATAATTTTTATTTTATTTTATTAATTAATACTTTTAATTGATTATAAATCTTTGTAGCGTTCTAGTCAATTAAATTATTTAAAAATACTACTCATCAAATATATATATATATATAAAATACTACTCATCAAAGATATATATATATATATAATTGATTAGTAGTATTTCGAGTCAAAACGAGCCGAACATGAACGAACAAAACTTTGTTCGTGTTCGGCTCGTTAACTTAGCGAACGAGCCTAACACGGGCTTCTTAACGAGTCGAACACGAGCTGTTCGCGAAAAATGAGCCGTATTGACAGCCCTAACCACATAGGTTGTAGTTGGTCACTTATGTCATAGTGGTAAGTTGCAATGACATTCGTAGGACACATGCGCCAGACCGGGAGCAGCACAAGCTATAATCCATGTAGAACATAATTGGTCACATAAGTCATAATGATAAGTTGTGATGACATCTGCAGACTGTAGATATCAGAGTCAGAAGTTCCACGAGCCATGAGCCATGTATGTCATAATTAATCGCGTATGTCGTAGTGGTGAGTTGCGACGATATCTGTAAGCTGCAAAGATCAGAGTCGAGAGCTACATAAGTTGTGAGCCACATAGGTTATAGCTAGTCACGTAAGCTATGATGGTGAATTGAGATGACATCTGAAAGATACAAGGGTCGGAGTTGAGAGTTGCAAGAGTTGTGAGTCATGTAGACCAAAGTTGGTCACGTATGTCGTAGTTCTAAGATGTGACGACGTACGTAGGCCATTTAGGCTAGAGATGAAAGGTATAATAATGTTCGTAGGCTGCGGAGGCTGGAGTTTGAGTTGTGTGAGTTGTGAGCCATGTAGATCGTACTTGTGAGCTATGATGACATTCACAGGCCATCGAGCCTGGAGTCAAGAACTATAATAACATTCCGCAGAGGCTGGTGTTGAGAATTGTCGAGTCATGAGTCATGTAGACCATAGTGGTGAGTTGTGATGACATTTGCAAATTACAAGAGTCAAAATCGAGAGTCACGTGATTTGTGAATCACATGAGTCACGGTTGGTCACGCAGATCATAGTGGTTAGCTGTAATAACATCTATAAGCCATAGAGGTTGGAAACTGTGTGAGGTTTGAGTCACGTAGGCCATAGTTGGTCATGTAGGCTATATTGTTGAGTTGCAATGACATCCATAGGTCGTAAGGGCCAGAGTCGGGAACTACACGGGCTATAAATTATATAGATCGTAGTTGGTCACATATATCATGGTGAAAAGTTACATAGTACTCGGGGTACATCGTAACAGCGTCTTCGGGGTGCATTGCAACACTGTCTTCGTGGTGACATCGTTGGACCTTCTTCGGGGCGTGTCACTATATCGCTCGGTGTTTCACGACCTTGCAATGTATGTCGAGATTCCAAGGCTCGTGTCTTGATTATGTTGGAAGTTTCATTGCAAAAAGCGGGCAACGAGCGATCGTGATCGATGACGTTCGCGGAGCGCTGGTCAACGATGGCAAACGAGTGATGGTCGACGATGATTGGTGGTTGTAGAAGCTAGAAGCGTTCGTCAAATCTTCGACGCATAACATACACTAGCTTCAGCTCCTTCTCTCAGTCATTCTTTAGGCCCAAAACTCGGTCCATCTCCTATCTTAAGGAAAGGGCAGGGCTCTATTTATAAAATATAGGGGGGAAATCCCTACAAAGAAGGAATGAATCCATACTCCTCAATGAGAAGCCCTGGAGAGGTTCCATCGATCCGACAACATTCTATGAGATGATGTTATAATTGAATGATATAGGGCTCGCTGGGTTTGTCTCATCGAAACGCTCAATTTAACCATAATCTTGTTAGATTTTGGAATATGTTTGACATCTCAATTGGTCCTCAAAAGCTTCAAATATTGTTCAGCGACTTGATTTGACTCAGTTTGGGTCAAAGTTAGCGTCATTGTATTCTTCTCACCGATATGGTGAGCTTCATTGTAACTTTGTTGATTTTTTGATGCTTTTTAGTTGAAATTAAAACATTTCTCTGTAACTTTGTTGAAATCAGAGTTTTTGATGCTTTTTAGTTGAAATTAAAACATTTCTAGCTCAAAATATTACTTCGAGATTCATACCAAGCCTCGAGATCTATGTTAAATGATGAAAAATTGTTAATGACGTATCAATTGCCCTCCTCTTTTTGGGTGGTACTAATTTTATCTAGAAAAAATACTAAATTCTAGAATATATATATATATTGAATATCAGAAGACTCTCAAGAATGAAGAGGAGGAGCACAAGAATGAAACATATGACTAGCAAATCTTTGTAAGGACTTGCACGACTATAGAATATCATAAAAGAAGTTGATGTGACAGACTCTTCTTATAATCAATGAAATTTTTAATTGAAATTAAAACATCTCTAGCTCAAAATATTTCCTCGAGATTCATGTCACGCCTCGAGATCTATGTTAAATGATGAAAATTTGTTAACGACTTATCAATTGCCCTCCTCTTTTTGTGTGATAGTAATTTTACCAGAAAAAAATAGTAAATTCTAGAATATATATATTGAATATCAGCAAACTCTCAAGAATGAAGAGGAGGAGCACAAAAATGAAACATATGACTCGCAAATCTCTGTAAGGACTTGCATAGCTATCGAATATCACAAAAGAAGTTTATGTGACAAACTCTTCTTATAATCAATGAAATTAATTATATCGTCACTAATATTATTTGTTTTTTGTGAAAATATTACGATATAATGACGGACATTGTAAATGCCCATGTGATACTTTTTTCAAAATAATTTGATAGTTATTGTCTAACAATCCTAAAGAACCAACACCATCACAACTACTACAACATGGAAGCCTTGAACTCCTCATATTCTATTACACCATTCTTTATGAATATGTATCTCCTAGTGACTAAAACGATTCACACCATCTATAACGACATGCGCTTTTGCTCAGGGTATCTCGACATGGTGAAATATTCTTATCTCCCATTTGGGTCATAACAAAAGAATGAGTCGCTTCAGCCACCTAAAAAAATAAAAAAACAACAATTCACAATAACTCAAGAGTATTCACAACTACTCCTAGTAGACGTAGCTTCCGAGCCACAAGAGGAAGGAGTGTATGAGCTCAGCAGTGAACTTTGTTACTACTCTTCAAGGTATAACCAATAAATTGTATTGGTAGTGGAAAATACCATTTGGATTGAATATGAATAAATATGTCCCAGAACAAACATGACATAGCAGAATGCTTGTCGTGATCCTCTCATATTTCTAGTAATGCATATCGTTGACTCTCATTCTCTCATTATTCTCATAATATATTGTCGAAGAGCTATTAGAATTGAGAATCTAAATGTATATCAAAAAATGTGTTTCTTTAAGCAATAAAGAAGCCAAAATACTAAATAAGGGCCGTTCGGGGCAGCTTATAAGTGCGGCCACATTTTAGCGGGTCCGCCGAAAGCCAGGGAAAGGCATTTGAAGCCGTTCGTTGCTCTTTGTCGCTGAAAGCCAGGTTCCCCTTCCTACACATCTTCCTTCGCTCTCCTACGTGCGCCCTCCGTCCTCGAACCTTTGCTCTCCTTCGCCGAAAGGCATTCAAAGCCGTTCGTTGCTCTCCGTCACCGAAAGCCAAGCCCCCCTTCCTACACATCCTCCTTCTCTCTCCTCCGGGCGCCCTCCGTTCTCCTCTGCCGAAAGCTAGGTATTTTCTCATCCGTCGCATTTAACAGTGTTGAAAAAGAAGATTCTGATATTGTTTTAGAAATTAGGTTATTGCTTGTGAGCTCGTAAAGCTTGTCTTTTTGTGGTTACATAAATCTAGGAAGAAAATTATAAAGATATGAATATGAATATATGTAAAGCTTGTCTTTTTGTGGTTACATAAATCATTGTTCACAAGTTTACTTCAGTCCTGTTCTACTGATTTTACCTCTCTTATTTCATGTTTTTGTCCGTTGCCGCTCCCTGCTTTTGTTTCATGCGTTTGTTCATTCACTGCTGCTAGGAAGAAAATTATAAAGATATGAATATGAATATCCATATCTTTGGCAAGGAAGGAAATAACAATTTTTAAGTTAGTATGTTGTTTGATATCTGTGTAGTAACTGATTTCAACAATTTATTATTTACTAAATTTTTTCGAGATTGATTTATAATTTCCATTGTTCATTTATGTTGGATGTTTATGGCTCCTTTTGGGGTAATTGTGTTTTTTTTTAAAGATTTTTGCTTATCTTTGATGATTGGTGTTTGGTATTTCCTCCTCATTGCAGGGAACTATTACAAATTCTTCTACATGCCCCATTTGATTGCTTCTAAACAGGAAACATAATTTTGCATTCTATTTGGTTGGATGGAAATGAAGTGGCTTATTTCTTTTTTTTGTTGGTTGCCACTGAGATGATTTATAGATATGATTGAGAAAATAAATTCATATGCATTATGAGTTGGGCAAGCACTTGGGATGGGTTGTTTTATTATCGTATTTTGTAGCAGTTTGAACATTTTTCTACCTGATATTATGTTTTCTGTTGCTAGAATTTGTTTTTGTAAATAGCAATTTTTAGGTGGTATGTATGTGTGAATGAGTCTGAAGTGAGTTAATTGGTTCTAAAATAGCTGAGGGGTAGACATTACAACTTTTGTGTGTCAATTTTTTCATTTAACTTAAAAAATCTGCAAATAAGCAGTTTACAAAGCGCACAAACCAAACATTTAAAGAACTTATCCAAAAAAGGAGCAGATTGGTCATTTATCCAGAATCAGCTGTTTTCCAAACGCACAAACCAAATAGTCAGTCAGCTTATCCGGATCAGCTGATCATCAGCTGATCATCAGGATAAACTGCTTATCAACATAAGCTGGATAAGCTGCAGCTGCCCCAAACAGACCCTAAGTCTCATGAGGCTAATGGATCTAGACGACATATGATAAAGTCAATTGTACTCGTTAGTCATACATTTGAAGGTGACAAACAACATAATTTCTTGCGACTTAAAAGGACCCCACATGTATCTTCCAAAGTTTGTTAGCATTTATGCGAGTTCCTCCGACCAGGCTAGCTCATCAAGCTGAGCTCGATCATATTTTCTGGCTTCTTATAAGCTCGCTTGTACTAGTCAAATCATCCCATCAAGCTCGCTGATAACTACATAATTGTATCATGAAGCTTAGTCAACTATTCTTCGAGGCAGAAGAGAAAACTCCAGTCCATCATCAAGTTTGTGATCATTTATCGGCCGCCTGACTCCCATATCAAAGATATTGTCAACAAAAAGTCTACTCAGGCTCTGTATCGTATACCTTGTAACGTAGTTTTTTAGTATATTCTTTAGGCCGCATAGACTCATTGTTGTAAAAATAAGAAGTAAAAGGGGAGAAGAATAAAAAAAGTTTTGACTCTAGCTCTCTCTCTAACTCTCATTGTATCTCTAAAAATCTCTCGGCTTCTTTTCACCTCTTTCATAAGGTCTCTTCTAGATTGCATGAGTTCACGGATTATTCAGAATCATACATCATAAAAGGATTCAACAGAAAATAAAGCATTTTTTTTACAATAAATGTAAAAAATGTAATATGTTTATCTTTCTTATGAATTTTAATTTGATTAATCGATTTTAATCAACCACTCCAAAATAATGTCAATGTATTTTAATATTTTTTTAAATGTCGATGTTGTTTTTAAACCGGGATGGAAAAGAGTCAAGAAAATTATTGAAAAAAATTATTTTGGGCCCTCGTTTGAAAATTTATTGGCTCTGCCACAAGGATCGGCATGATTACGATTAGGGGAGCATAGACCCCTTAGGACATGTACAACTTTTATAGTAGCTCTCGAGCCTTTGGTTATTTGAGTGTCTACACCAACTCTTATATTTGGAGTCATTATAAACAATTAAAATTGGAACAAAATCAAAATATACTAGATAACCATTTAACTATTGTTAGAAGACTTCTTTTTATAGTACTTAGAAGACAAATGATATTAAACATGAAGATAAGCTTTGATACCACCCAAATTCTCATCCATTGAGATATTATCTTTGAGTTATTATAAACAATTAAAATTGAAACAAAGTCAAAATATACTAGATAAACATTTAAGTATTATTAGAGGTAGGAAGACAATTGATATTAAACATGAAGATAGACTCTGATACTACTCAAATTCTCATCCATTGAGATATTATCTACTTCGACCTAGTGGCCTCACCATTTTGTCATATTAATGCAACTTCCTAGAAGGTCACCTATCCCAAGAGTGCTCCAACATGAGCAAGCTTAACTTCAAAGTTTATGCTCCAAATGTTACACTAAAAGATGTCTTGATCTTTTTAAGTTCAACTTCATTTTATTTAAGGGATTTCACACCAATAACATCGATGAATACAAAAGCAAATAATGTTCAGGGCAATATCATCGTTGCACCGGCAACACGCTCACTCTCATTGACGATAAGACATCACACTTACGACAAGCAGGCCATCAGCAGCCTCAAGCTTCTGCAAATGACAGATCTAAATGGTGTATTGAGTCTCTTCTTCAACATCTCTCTGCTGCAGGAGTAGCTGCAACTTTTTCTTGCCAAAACATTTCACTTCTCCGACTCCACAGCCTTCATTCTAAAATGCTTTTATCGAATTTGTTATCAATGTGGCTTTGATACCAAGTGATAGAATTTGTGTCTAACATATTCAATAACTATTGAACCACAAAACTTTTACGTTAGGTGCAATCTTGGCATCATACAACACACCTTTACATCTTATGTAAGAGAGAAGTGAATTAAACATCGGTAAAGAATGTAAATACAATTTTATTTTTTAAAAAACTAAACTAATGATATTTTTATGTAATATGAAAGATCTGTAGTATAAATATAAAAATAAAAGTATGTTGTTTTCGATATGTAAACATATAGATATTGATAGTTATGTATTTTAATGCCCGAACTTAATATAATTTGAAAGATTACATGGTTCTACAATACTAATAGATCGAATACAACAAAATATACAAAATAAAAGACTAAAATTAAAAAAATGAAAGATCTAGCCATCCAAAGGTCACTTACATAAACATTATTATACATACATGCCACACAAATTTTATTCATCTATGTATCTAATTCTTAAAACTCTCATATTTGCATTTATAACATCAAAATGTTATAAATGCAAATATTATAAAAATTGTGTGGTACAACTGCAAATTTTCCTAAAAAATAATGAATGGGCAAAATTGTAAAAAATGTGCAGCAAAAGCCAATTATAGATGCCAATGAGCAAGTAACAAATTAATATCACATCTGGGCAGAAGAACATTACATTACAATCATTTAATAACTCATTTTCCAAAATACATTTTGTAAGCACGTGAAATCAAATGAAACCACATGCCTCCAAAATAAAATCAATCGTTGCAAATTGTGAAAGATTGCTGTTGAATGGCCTTCAGCTGCTGCAGGTGTGAAATGCTAGCAGAAAATAGCAGCAGAGGCTCAAAAACCAAGAATTCTTTCATGGCCTGAAAATTAGATCTTTTAAAGATTTCATTGGTGAGTTGTGCGCATAAGCAACTGAATCCCTCCAAAAAGTCCATCCTAATTGAAATTTATAAAAAAAATTTGGGAATTAGTATTAGTATGTTATTTAAAGTTTTGGGCATTTTGCACACATACCACACAATTCTTATGTATTTACATATCAAACACCCAAACATTCTTATTTACAAACATACCACTCGAATCTTTAACATCACATGAAAAATATCACGGTCGCTAACTTTTTAAAAGTGAAATACACTTGTTCACGCATAAGTTTATGAAACCAATGGGGTAAAAATGTAAATATCAAACTTTGGGTGTCGGTTAGGTATAGAAATGTGTTATATACGTAAATTTCTCGTATGGATAATTACATACAAACCACCAAAAATATTGATATTTATAAATTAACCATTGAGGGAATATTGAGAATTTGATAAAAATGAAAAACAAAGGTTCGGGTCTTAGCATGAATTTGATATTTGAGGGAATATGAAAAATGCATGAAAGAGGGTGGTTGATTTGTAAATAGCAAGTTTTGATAAAAAAGATAATCTAATAATCTCAACTGGATTTAGTTTATTGTCCGATAAGGTTGTAAACGAGCCCAGCGTGCTCAGGCTCGGCTCGTGTTCGGCTCGTTTGAAATTGTTTGTGTTAAACCGGCTCGTGTTTGAAACCGGCTCGTGAACAGTGTGTTCGTGTTCGGCTCGAAATTGTCTCGTTAAACTCAAAAAATATATGTAGAGTGATGGATTCGAACATGGATCAAATATATGCAAAATGAGGCACATAACCCACATTACCACAAGAGCAGTTACGGTTTAAACATAAATATAAATATATATAATATATATTATAATATAAATAATATGTGTAATATATTATTATATAAATAATTATATAATTTTTTTTTATTTCGAGCTACAACGAGTCGAACACGAGCGAACAAAGAATTGTTCGTGTTCGGCTCGTTTATAATTCGAGCTTTAAGAACTTGTTCGTGTTCGGCTCGTTTACTTAACGAACGAGCCGAACATGAGTTGTTCACGAACAATGAGCTTTTTTGACAACCCTACTGTCCCCGCTAGGCACTGGAAGTGTGGAAGTAAATATTAAAATTTGGATGCTAGATGTGTACATACATAAGAATTGTGAGGTATGTATGATCTAAATATAGCATTTAAAATGTAAAGGGGTAGACAACAAGACCTAGCCAAGCAAAGTAGCCAAGAGTTGAAGCCAGAAAAAATGTCCTGCTAATGCTGTTAAATCTGGGTTGGGAAGTTGAGAGCAGAAAAAGGAATCAGAATCAAGTTAGAAAATTCATCCAAAATGCCAACAAATGAAGCATATACAAAACCTTACATGAACATGCAGAGCAGATTTCCCCACCCCTGCAGAAAGGACCCCCAAGATGAACCAGTGAACCTGCAGTTATATTTATATGTCCACAAGATAGAAATATCTATGGTCTGATCAAAATCAATATATCCTAAAGCTAAGAATGAGGTAAATAAAATGCCAACATAAGGTGTAATGAATAATATATTTTTTCCTTCTTTTTTTTTAGTGTTTATATACATATCATACAATTTTACTATGTATTTACACATTAAAATATTCATATTTACATGCAAACCACTCAAAACTTTATCATCACATCAAAAACAACAACACTACCTTTGTTAAAAGTGAAATACACATTTGTATATATCAATATATGCATATACATATGCATGCGTATATATATACTAAAGCAAACACAAGGTATATATCAATATATGTGTATACATATGCATATGTATATATATACTAAAGCAAACTTAAGGTATAATGACAAAAATTATTTGCATTCATGTGTGTGTGTGTGTGTTTATATGTACGTATAGATATATATCTATATCTATATGTGTGTGTAAATATATGTGTTTGCGTGTACACATATGTACATTGATACATATGCAATTGCATGCATGCAGATACATGAAGGGGTGTCGGTCAACTTTTTCTCGATTACAAATTTCTAGAGGTTTGCTAGTGATCACTTTTGTTTTTTATATTTTATTTCTTTTCGGCTTTCATTCTAAAAACATATTTGTTCCGTGCATATTTTGCATGTTTTTTTGGACATTTATATACATGTCATACGATTCTTATGTATATACACATTTAAAACATAAACCTTCATATTTACATGCAAACCACTCAAATGGTTATCATCATATCAAAAACACAACTATCACTAACTTTGTTAAAAGTAAAATACACATTTAAATGCATAGGTTTATGACACCATCACTGCCTTTACCTACTTAACCTAAATCTTACGTGCACCCAAACACCCCCAAAGTCTAGAAATTTCATATTCTTAATATTCTATCTTCTTTTGTGTGAAAAGAAATACTGTACTAATGACACTACATTTAAGAGAAATTAGATCGATGGAAATCAAGAAAGGAGGAAAGATTAAATACCACATTAAATCACGGATGAATAGAGCACGTGGAACCAATAGGCCATTTCCAAGCATTGCAAGCAACATTGAGAAAGCTGATAAGCCTCTGATGTTTTCCGGATTCAGATAGTTGGTCCACTGAGCATGATAAAATTTAGTTTAAAGGGCTATTTGGTAACAGATTTAAGTCAGATCTAACTTAAAATCTTGCCAAGAGACAAATTTTAAATCCTAGATTTAGTAAATCCTATTTCTTGTCAATTTCTTCTCAGTTTTGCCTTAAATCCCCAATTTACTAAATTCTGGTGCTGGCAGGATTCAATAAATCTGGATTTACATGATTTATTAACTCCGCTAAATCTGCTACCAAATAGCCCCTAAGAGTTGAATATACCAAGTACACTCTTGAGTATACATGAACAATTAGAATCAAGTATGCTAACCATTTGTGCGACAGGCATCCACATGAAGAGCAGAGTAGCAGTCCAGCCAGATGTTGACCTTACAAATTTTGTTCCTTTATCAGATAGTTTTCCAGCACGTGCCTGCAGATCATAGGTCCAACACGTTAAAAAAAACAAAAAAGAAAATTTCCAAACGGTAAAAGGCTAAAAGTACCATATCTGTTGACTAAAAGTATATTTAGAGCTAATGACAACTATTCTTTCAAATTTAATATCTAATTCCATAAGATGTCACCATTGAGAAGAATCAATTAACAGTTTTTTTAAAAAAAGGAAGATTTATATTTCATACCAGTTATTTACTATGTATTTACATATTTAAAACCTAAAAGTCAAGCATGTCACCTTACCTATGCATGATGAGGTCTATTTCATTTTCTAAAAGTTAAAGAAAGTGATATTTTAGATGTGATATGAAAGATTCGAATGGTATGACTGTAAAAAGCAAAGTTTAGGTGTTACATATGTAAATACATAAGAATTGGATGGTATGGATGGTAGGATGGTATGTATGTAAATGCCCCTAATATGAATTGTAAGTTTACTGCTAGTTCACTTAAACATGCAGTTGCTTAAACAATACAAGTTTTGCAATAAAAAACAAACACTGAAAATCACTAGGAAGAACACTAACCCTGCGATAGAAAAAGCAAGCTAGACCGAGCTCTTCATTATTTTTCAGGGATAAAAGGATACTAAATTGCTTTCAATTTTGAAAGTTATTGTTTTTGAATGGATTTAAGAGTATTTTTGAGTAGTTTTATTTTCAGTTCTTTGTAGGATGAATAAGAGGAGGTTCCACACAAAAAAAATAAGAACTTGTTGCTTTTGAATGGATTTAGCGGCATATGTTGAGAGTAACATATGATCAACAAAGGATCCTCAGTTCATTTAGCTTAAAAGATATATGAAGCATTGTGAATTGGTTAAAAAGTCAGCTTTTCATTTAAAGGTTTTTGGATGTCTATTCGATGTGCACAGATATTTTCTTCTTCCTTGCATTATTGATCGCCAATAAAGGCTGGTAAACCACAAAAAGTAAAGCACAATAAATACCTTATAACGTGTGAGCTACGAAAGGATTGAAATGTAATTTGGGACAAACAGAATTTGAAGATCAGATAGAAATGTGGTGGAAAAGTAAAGGTTGTTGTAAATGAATCTGAAAATTTTACAATTAATAAAATAGATTAAAGTAGTGCAAAATCTCAGTCAAAACCCACATATGATTAAAGGGGGGATTTCCATACATAAATATAACTTTTTCAAGATGGCATAAAAAAATTTAGCATCCAAATAAGATAACTGCTACATAACCACTGATTTCAAAGTGAAAATAAATCCCATATATATATATATATATATATATCTCTGTGTGTGTGTGTGTGATTTCCTAATATAACATTATTTCCTTTCTTATTTTAGATTTATTTTCTTGGCTTAGATTTATTTCATTTCCTATTTTATGTTGTTTCCTTTATCTCCAATTAATCAAATATGAATTGATTAATTGGAGATATTAGGTGTTATATCTTTTATTTCCTAGTATATATATATTTTTTTTGTCTTTCCTATTCTAGGATTCATGTAAGGGTCATTTATAACCCCTTAATATCAATGAAAATTCTGGTTTTTTCTTCATTATTCGGACTTTTAATATGGTATCAGAGCCTTGAAACAAATCCTAGAGTCTCCTGCCGCTGAAAACTTCCTATTTCATGCAACCGACAACCATTGTCGTGTTGCAAACCCTTCTTCCGCCTCCCCTTTCTAGTTTTCCCATTGGAAACTTCCTTACCCTGTAAGCCCCGTCACTGGAATTTCCTCCTGCAACCTTTCTCGTCGCCGAAATTCTCTCCTGCAACGTTTCCCGCCGCCGAAATTCTCTCCTACTACAGCCTTTCAAGCTAACGGTCTCTCTCATGTCGGCCAACTCTCCTCCTTGCAGAGACCCTTCTCCTTTTAGATCTATTAACAAGCCTCCCATGTCAATCAGGAAGGACGGAAATCAGACAGCTAAATTAGTTTTTTATAATTAGAAGCTTCCTTATTTAAATTATTTCTAATATATTCATTCTGATTTATTTCCCTTTTAGATTAATATTTAGATTAAGAATATGTATTATTAAGTTACCTAAAATAGATTATACAAAATATTTTGTAGCTAAAATAGATTGTAATATTATTATTTAATGGAATGAAAGCAAAGAGAAAATACATCGAGCCTATTCAGAATTCAACCTATTTTTTTCAAAACTTTGAGATGGTATCAGAGCCAAATTATTATCTTAACCACCGATAATCATTGGAGGACCGTCAAGACTCTCTTCACACTGGCATTCTTGCGGGACGGGAAGGGAAGAACTATTTGATTCTCGCTCGGCTGCTTTGTCCAAAACTCTCATCTGCTTCGACTACGCCGCTCGACTGCTTCGGCAAGTTCGTCTGGACTGTTCGTCTGTTTGTTTGGGCCTCGAGAGGCGACCGTGGTTGGTTGTGTAAGCTTTGGGCTCCAGGTAGTCACCTCAGGAGAGAACCTTTGGTGCAATTTATGTGTCTCTGACTTTGATATCTCATCGCCTGAGGATCCCTCTGCAAACCCTTCCTTGCCTAATTATATCTTCATTATTCCTTTTCCCGCTGCTACCGCTGCCACGGCAAGTCGCAGTGACCTCCGATGCTCTCCCGCGACGAAGACATTGAATCTGGCGTCGCCGTTCAGTGGCCTTCCGGTTTGCTATCAAGCTTAGGGCGGCATTGGGAATAGCGGCGACAATCTCTCCAAAACTATGAGCAATTTCGCTTACATGCATTGCCCTAATTACCGCAGCCCTCTTTTCGACTTCTCTCTACCTGAAGATCTCTTCCAGAAAGACAATCATATGTCGGAGTTCTATGATTCCTTGTTAGGAGATAACCTTATTTGGGGAGAAAATGAATGGTCTCTCAGGCACCAGGCAAAATTTAGTGAACCAAAAGAAGATCTTCTTAGCGAGTTCTATGAGAATTATTTTGCACCTCAACATTACGGGTATGATGAACACCATAAACTTGATTTCACTGGCACTCACGGCTTCAGCATCTTAGCTTCAACACTTTTGGTGTGAAAATCAGGGAACAAATCGTCCTCATCGTCGTAGGAAGAATCAATAGCATTTGGATCATATAATAGGACGCAGATCCTACCTGTAGGTTATGATCAATAGCATTTGGACCATGTAACTGGATCCTATTTGTGGGCTATGTAGTGTAGCGTTTGGATCAGGACGTGGATCCTACTTGTAGGCTATGATCGATAGCATCTAGATTGTGTAACTGAAATCAGATCCTTCTTGTGGCTATGATTTGAATTTTTGGGCGACAATGATAAATGATTTCTTGCTTTTCTTTGCTCGAATCATATATGGTTCATGAGTTCTCCCTGAGGCTTCAATATTCTCGGCTTCGACACTCTTAGGCTTCGACACTCTAAGACTTCGACGCTCTAAGGCTCAACATTCTCGGCTTAGGCGCTTTCGGCTTCGGCACTCATGGCTTGAGAAATTTTGGTCCCGATAGTGTTATCAGTTTTTTGTTGGCAAATTGATGCTTCCTGATCAGTCAACATCAATTTGAGGGGGATGTCAATCAGGAATGACGAAAATCAGACAGCTAAATTAGAAATTTTCTATAATTAGGAGCTTCCTTATTTAAATTATTTCTAATATCTTTATTCTGATTTATTTCTCTTTTAAATGAATATTTAGATTAGGAATATGTATTGATATTAGACATAGTTAACATACAAATAGGAAATAAAATAATATAAAATATTTTGTACCTAAAATAGATTGTAAGATTATTATTTAATGGAATGAAAGCAAAGGGAAAATGCATCGAGTCTAATCAGAATTCAGTCTATTTTTTCAAAACTTTGACATCCCGGTGAGATCTAACTCCCATGAAACCTCGCCTGCAGGCCTCCTTGCCCATATGAAGATTCCTTCAGTTCCCATACTCCCTGTAGTATACCCTCAAGTCCTGTAGTATACCCTCCTCAAGAGTTTTTCCTCTACCAGGCCTCCTCCAAACCCTGTAGTATACCCTCAAGAGTTTTTCCTCTACCAGGCCTCCTCCAAAACAGACTTTTCTCTGAAGCTTTTTCTACAACAGACCCTCCTTCGAAGCTTTTTCTGCATCTCCTCTAGAGCTTTTTCTTGCAAAAGTCTCTCCTCCTGAATCTTTTCTGCAACAAGCCTTTCTCCGGAACTTTTCCAGCAGCATGCCCTTCTCTGGAGCTTTTCTTGCTACAGACTTACCTTTGGATCCTTTTCCGCAACAAGGTCTACTTCCGTAGTTTTTTCTTTATTTTTCTATGGGCCATACCCTGCAGGTTCTCCTGTTGGTCGTCTACTTCCCTTTAAACTCCCCTACTGCATTACCTGTAGGAGTCTTCAGCCTACCTACAGACACTACAGTCAAAGATAACCACAGTAACTAGAAGTCAGTTTTTCCTACAGGTTGTCTAATCATTCCCTGCAAACTCCTCTGTAGCATACTTGTAAAAGTCTTCTACCTACCTACAGACACTATGTGAACTGCAATCAAAGACCACAGTCAACTAGAAGTTAGTTTTTCTTGCAGGTTGTCTACTTCTCTGCAGACTCCCTTACAACATTACCTGTAAGAGTCTTCCGTCTACCTAGAGATATTACAGGAACTGCAATCAATAAAAATTGCAGTATGGGGAAGATTTCCAAGTTCACCGTCACAGAATATTCCTCGTCCATTGTTTTATGTTTTCAAATCCAAATAAAACATGATTTTCAGCCATTTTTCGACTTGAGGGGGAGTGTTAGAACTTATAATAATAAATAAATTATTGATATTATAAGTTATGAGAATTAAATTTATTTCCTAATATAACTTTATTTTCTTTCTTATTTTTGGTTTATTTTCTTGGATCAGATATATTTTCTTCCTATTTTATGTTGTTTCATTTATCTTCAAATAGTTACTATGAATTGATTAATTGAAGATATTAGATGTTATATATTTCCTTTCCTATTATTTTTTTTAATTGTCTTTACTATTTTAGGTTTCATGAAAGTGTTATTTATAACCACTTTCATGTATGTATATATATATAGAGAGAGAGAGACACACACACACACACACATATATAATAGGAAATTGTGATTCTTTGTTAACTAAATCAAGACATATAAATCTCAAGTTTTATCCACCATCGATTGAGTACATATAAGAATTGCAAAATATGGGTTTGAGTAAATTGAGACTTGGGTCTCCCATGAGCCCTTTATTTAAGATTTTAAAGATAATGATAGCTCTCGTTATGAAACAGACAAGGATAGGTGAGTGCCTACTCCTACTAGTTGGCTGTTATCATAAGATGCATGGAATTAACTAGAAGCAGTGCTTTGGTGGTGTAGTCGATATAGGTTGGGCCAAGCGACAAACTTCTAAGTTCAAATTTTTTTGTCATTAAGGTCAGGTAGTATCATTCATATTTTAAAGAAGATCACCTTCTCAAATAAAAGTTTGTTAACTATGACAAGAACGACTGAGAATTTGCTAGTGAAGTGATTGATAATGTTAATGAAAATAGACATCATATCAGCTTCTAATCAGTGAAGCCAACTTAGAGGTCAACGGGAAAATTTAAGTTGATGTAGGTCAGCGAGGAGGTTTGTGTTAAATCAAGTGGGCTAACCAGCGACAGAGAAGAAGCCATGTGTAGCGAGTGTTTTTGTTTGAAAATAGAAAAACAAAGATGTATGAATGCATATATCTCAATATATTAATTTGCCTTGTTTTACCTTGGATACTATTTTATTACATTGACTCCTTTTGGGGTCTACTTAGAATTTGTCTTGCTATATTGGAAGAGAAGTGAAGGGACAAGAAGATGTGATTAAAAAGAATGTAGAGGACGAAAAGCAATAGAAAGATGAAAGAAAAATAAGACGAAAAAGATTTGAGAAAGAATGTGAGGATAACATCTTAACGAGCAAAAATATTTCTCATACACATACACATATTTGAACTAATATATATACATTTTTCAGTGCACACGTGGAAGTAAAGAAACTAACAAGCCATGTAAATCCTTGTGCACATTTTTCTAGTGTTTTTGTTATAGATTATGTTCATCTTTGTATAGTATTGCTTTCATGTGCAAGGTTTTTCCCAAAAATTTGAACCTGTTTTCTTAAGGATTCAGGCATCTTCAAGAAAAATACACTAAAGAAAATGGGAATGTTAGAGAAAAAGCATGCCCCGAGTTTGAATAAGTGTATAAAACATGATAATTTGAGCATGGATAGGTAGATGTTACCAAATAGTACTTGTTAGCACACCTATTGCATGGTAAGATTGTTTTTTTTGCCACCATAAGACAGCAGGGTGTTAATTAACCATGAATTGAACTGAATGAAGTTTTCTTAAAGAGTACAAGTAACAACTATTGTTGAGATGGAGCCCGGTCCACCCTCCCCGCTCCCGCACTCTGTTGCGATTTCTCCCGCCCCCTTCCCGTTTCACGAATCGGTGCCATCGCTCCCTCGATCGAGAGCAGTCGCGACTCCCGTTCGCCAGCACCCGCTCTCGCCTCTCCCTAACTGTTCCCGCCTCCAGTTTCACGATAAAAAGAGACGGTTATCGTTCAGAATATGAAGTCACGGTTGGTGTTCTTCTTCGGGCTTCCTCGAGATGAAGGAAAGTGCAAGCAATAGTTCCTTGCGGTGAAGGAAGAAGAAAGAAAGAAGAAGATTGTTCTCGCTTGACTTCTTTTTGGAGGCTTGTAGCTGAAAAGAAATTTTATTTATATCTCTTGTAAGTTTATCTTATTCAGTGTATCTCAATATAGAGAGAGAAAAAAAAAAAGACAGAAGAAGAAAAAACAATGAAGTGGGAGATTCCTCTTGTAAGTCGAGGTGATCGATTGATGTAAATTCCTCAAATAGTAAAATCCTTTGTAACTTCGTGGACATAAGCAATTTGTCGAACTACATAAATCTGTGTGTTCTTTTCTGGTGTGATTTTTCTTGTTCTATTTTTCGCTTCGTCGATCGTTCTTCTATTTGATTCCTATTTGATTTATATATATATCACATCAACTGTATGGTCTATAGTTCACAACAACTATCACATATCAGTAGCAGAATATAAATCGATTCAGGGCACATATGAAAGCTATATTAATAGAATAATGACTAAACGCCAACAAAAGATCACATATGAACAAATTAAGGATTAGAAAACCAAAGAGAAAATCAAACTGAAGCTAAAAATTTTATGGCCTGGACCTTTATCATTCATGAAATGGAGAGCACTCCTAATACCAATAAAGGTAACTAATTGTAGAACATACCAATACAACGGCGACAAGGGCCACTGCAAAGGAGATGATACCAGGCAACATGCTATTCGGAACGAAAGGAACAAATGTCGACCACATCACCTAAAGATCCATTTTAGATAAAAACAGTTCTGAGATTATCAGCACATTATACTTGAAAACCCTAAAAAATCCAACCAAACACAAAGCTGGCAGTAAATTGACCTGAGGGAGAACAGAGAGACCTCCAACTGTAATGAAATCTTCCCAGAGCATCCAAACCCTTTTATGAATCCAACCAAAGTAATTCAAAAAGTTAATGACCAGACCAGAAGCAACCACCACAGATGTCGCCGCGAACTGCAGCTGGGGCATGGCCTCAGCCATGGCAAGCTGCACGATGACGACGTAAGTCGACAAAACTCCTAGGGTTTGGACGATTACCGCCTCCGTCTCCCTTTTCTTAGCAAAGTAGGACAACAATGAAAGATTCCCCAACAAGCCCGTGAGCATCCCCTGTCGCATTTCGCAGATCCTTGAGAGAAATCCCTCGCATGATAGGAAGCACGATCTCAACAAGGTGATCTAACACTCACCAGCCAAGGGACGGCGAAGAGCGCGATCTTGTCTCCGGATAAGAGATTGCGATAGTTAAGAATGATTTGGGGGAGCTGGAGGAGAAGGAACGGGACATTAGCGGCTCCAGCAAACTTGGCAGTCAGAGAATCCCATTCTTGAAACTTGAATCCCTAGAATGCATCGAGATGAAAGAAGACCGGGAGAAGGGGATATGATGAGGTGCGGGTCTCGTTACCTTAGCTGAGGAGGCTGTCGAGCTCGATTCATTCGCCGATGCTAAGAGCAAAGGTGGTTTTCCAAAGATGAAGAGAGGGCGGCAGTGGAGAAAACTGTATAGGGTTCTTGAAGAAGCGGAAGTGAATATCGGACAGAGATGGGAGGTTCCATGGGGAGAGACTGGTGAGCTGCGTCGAAGAGCAGAGAATCTAAATGAGGATGTAGGCGGCTGCGGTGGCCGGAATCTGGAGAACGGCGGGAAGGGCGGCACCCCGGGCCACAAACCCTATATCGAAGGAGCTCTGCGGGGCTGTACAGCGGGGAAGGTGTGGAAATTGCGAGAGCGGGTGAGTCGCCAACTCGCCATGTTGCAATGGAAGTGTTGACTCGTCTGCACTCGCCGCGTGGCAGAGATCCTGGTAAAGATGAACACGTGGAGCATTACTGTGGCGCGGCGGCATAAGCACTCGTGGATTTTCGACCGTTGCTTGGAAGTAGGCCGTAAACGAAACAATGACATGAATAATCCGAATTTGGCTTGATTACAGTCTGATCATATTTATTCAAATTAATAAATAAATAAATTTAAATAATTTTTAAAATTTTGAAGTTAAAATGAATTAAATATGAGTATAATCGAACTTGTTCGTTTATGTTCACGAACAAATTTATTTGTTGTTCAATAAGTAATTTGTTAAATTCTTGCTATTAAGCTCTATGATAGCTCATATGATATATTATATATTATTTAAATAATATTTTATTAAATTGGATATTAACTCGTTTGTTGATAGTTCCATGATAGTTTATATCATATATAATTTAAAAATATTTGATACTAAGTTTCAACATGTTTTATAATTATCATTTTTAGTTATTTGGAAGGATTTAGATTAAATCATGCTTAAATGTTACATAAATTATTCTGCTAAACATCTCCTAAACGAGGGATTCAAGGCAAATGGAGGAGAAACGAGATTTAAGATATTATAGAGTTTAGAGTTTACAATCAATTAATTAATAGCT
>NW_018164536.1:5898294-5903117 GCF_001263595.1 Phalaenopsis equestris
GATAAACTGCAGCTGCCCCAAACAGACCCTATATTCAAAGACAAAATTCTAGCATTAGTAATGTAGTTTCTGTTTTTTTTTTCTTTTTTAAATTGTTTGTCATTTGGTTGGTTTTGTTTACTGTAATTTCTATTTTCTCTTATTTTTAGTTATGATTTGATCATCACTATTCCACTTTACATCTCTAGTAATTTTCATATAGCTTCAGTATGGTGCATCCACCTCATGCTTTATTTTAATTAAAATTAGATGTGATGGTCATGGCAAACCATGAAGTTTCTGAATGGTGTATGCAAAAATTTAAATCACAATTTGTCAAATTCAAAACTTTAAAAACAATATAGGCAGTAAAAATGTTATACATGTATTGAATATAGCATACAATGATTTTTATGTGGTTTGGCCTGCCTCTTGCCCATGTACACATTAGATAAACACTCAGATTAGTATTTTCACTAACCTTGGGCTTACCATAGTAAGCCTAAAAGCTTCTTCACTCTGTGTTGGTGCAGAAACCCAACATAATTTAGTCTACTCACTTTTTATTGTGCAAAATCTGAATGTAGAAGTTTGAGATCAATTCTCAAAATCTTTCTAGATTTTAAGTGCAAAATGTAAACAAATTTACAATGAGAAAATTTGAATTTTTTCGTATTCAAATTTTTTTTTGTTGAATGTTTAAAAAATGTAAACAAAATTTTAAGTATTGCAAGAGATTAGATCTAGGCAATCTTGAAATAATTTTCCAAGAGATCATAGGAAGAAAGAGGAGCCTTTCAATTTTTTTGTCGGTGTGTTGAGATAAAAAAATTGATTTGAAACACTGATTATAAAAGAAGGGCAATGACAAGCATACCACCTATATAACATCTTCCTTGATTTTGCAAATTCTCACCCAAATATCAAAATTCACAACAAAACTTGCACATCTATTTTTTTTTAATCTGATTGTGACACTAATAAGGACATGACTTTGGTAATTAAAAAAAAGATATGTATGCTAGTTTTATAAATAGGTAAGATTTGGTTTTTATTTTTGTAATTCCTCCTTCAATAAATCCAATAAAATAGTTTAGGAAGGGATATAGTTGTTGCAAAAGTTTTAAAAGATATTTATGCAACATCAGGAAACGTTTTAAAAGATGTTACGAAAGTCTTTGGGGAGTTATCAACAGCTCTTGAAGTAAATGATAGTTTGTGATTCATTAGTGGGTTTGTCTAGGTCTTTCGGGTTACAATTGAAATTGGTTTCCATAAAATAAACTAGCAATGGTCCTAGCTAGCATTATCAGGCTAGACCTGTCATTTTCAAGGAATCCACAGTTTTGAAATGCTTTATAATCCTTAGTAATTTTAATATTACTTGTGATATACTTGACATTCTTATGTGAAGTAATATATTAGTTTTACTTGAAAAAGCAATCTTGATCTAATAAATTTAATTTAAACTCTAATTCTGATTATACGAGAATTGCTATTTAAGTGAGTATTTTAATAATAAAACTCAACTTTTGCAAATAATTGAAATAATGTTTGATTTGACTTAGGAATTTTTGAAGAGTTTTGTGAGCAAAAATCAAATTTAATTCAAAGTTAAGAACTATTTTGTCAAGTTTTAAGGCTATTAAAATGAAGTTTAGCAAATGCGAGCCAATGAGCCAAAATTTTAAGGGTCTGTTTGGATGATTATTTATAATCTGCTGATAAGCAGATTATTATGATAATCTGATAATCTGCAGATTATCATAATAAGCTGACTTGCTGTTTGAGGCAACTTATCCAGAACAGTTTACTGGGAGTTGTTATTGGATAAATGACGATTCTGCCCCTGTTTGGTTAAGCTGTTTCATAATACCCTGTTTAGGCGCGCATTTTGACTTGATTCATCAAATCAAAGCGAACTTATATGCAGATTACTATATTCAAAGACAAGATTCTAGCATTAATTAATCATTTGAAATCTTTCAAACAATTGTATCATTGAAAATTGATCAATGGACTTGAGAAACCTTGCGCTGGGTAGTAGAAGAAGACTCCAGTCTCATTGTCTGTTGTCAATTTATGGCCCTAATAATATGAATGCCATAGCTAAAAAATTATACGGCAATAATATGCAAGACATAAAAGAGAATTACTACTATATAAATTAGCTTTTCTTTTCATCTATTTTTATATAGGTAAAAAATATAGGCTCAAATGGTTCTCCAATAAAACCCTCCAATCCATTTCATATAACCTCTCGAACTTCTTATAAAGCAGAAATTAATTACTGTTAAGCAGACTTCTATTAATTTTCGGTAGAAATTTATTACTGTTAATTTTCGATCCTCACCTGGAGCCGGGAGGGACAGGAGGAAAGGGTTCGATGGAAATGAAGAGAGAAGCGGAAAGAGCTGGGAGATGCGGCAGAGAGGACGATCTGAAGACAGAGTTGAGTTTTGTCGGAGGAAGCTTCACCGGCGAGCTCAGTGACGAAGCCAAAGGAGATGCCGAAGGGGATCGCACCTCCGCCCTACGCCTCTGCGGTATAGGGGAATCGCATCTCCGCTGGAGCCATCTTCGATGGGACGGCTTGGGAGAGAAATCGAGGGGCTGGAGAGAAATCGATCTCTTCTTACCTGGATGGCTTCGATCTCGCGAGAGAAGGGTGAGAGATCGGAGAGGAGAAGCGAAGGGCACGGCGGGGATGAGATTGATCGAGGGGCTGGAGGTAATACACTCTAACGTAACGCGGAAAGCAGGGGTCGAAGGGCGTTCGAGAATAATGAAGGAATCGCCTGAAGCGGCGTTCAGCGATATGAAATCGCTGAGAGATACGCGTGAAACAAACAGAAGGGAGGCGTTTTCAAAACGCCTACCGCACCAATAAGCTGCCCCAAACGGGGCCTAAGCATGCATGTAGCTCTGCATAATTGAATATGTACGCAGCTCTCTAAGTACAACCTCCAATAATCTCTTAAATTATAATTTGATGAATAATATTGAAATGGAACCGTAGAGATTATTAAAATATTATCATTGTGTTATTTCAGCATTATTTGAGTTAATGTTTCAAAAAAATATGACGCGAATAAAAAGTAAAAAAATATGAACGCGGTTCATATTTTTTTTATTTTTATTTTGGGTTTTATGAGTTTATTGGGAATTAACTCAAATAATGCTGAAATAATCCTATGTTAACCCTTCAATAATCTTTGCGGTTCCATTTCAATGTTATTCATACTGTTATTATGAGTTATAGGGAGATTATTTGGGATTACGCACGCAGAACTACATGCGTACTCCGTATGCAATAAATTCTCCACCGACAGGAAAAAGAGACGGCGCTTTCATTATTAATATTTGATGTAGACATACCATCCGATTTTCTTTTGTATTTACTTATAGAACTCTTAAAATTGTATATTTATAAATATAATATTCTAGCATTAAACAATGTAAATAAAAAAGAGGTATGTAGTGTGTATGTAAATGTGTATTACTATTTTGTAGTAAGTATTAGTTTTGCAAGCAGTAATGTTTTGAGTGCTATATATAATTGCTCCTAATTTTAATATTAATTATTACTCTCTTTATTAAAATTTATGTTTACGTAATTAAATTATTTTCTATTTCTAATATTTACTTATATACACTCCTATGCCCTAACTATATTAAATTGTGTTTTGATAAAAAAAAAAAGTTAATTTTAACCACACAATCCTTGTGTGTTTATAATGTTCGGACTCAAAAAAAAAAATCACATTCAATTTCAAGAGAAATAAACGATAGATTAGCGGAAGCGTACCGGAGTCTATCAGATCGATTGCACAAGGTATGATCTTCCAATCTGCAGATTTTCTAGAGTTTCTTTAGTTTCTTGTTGATGGGGTGCAATAAAAAAGATGTGTCTCTCTGCAAATCGGGGATCATTACCCTTTGAAGTAACTATCAGGCGGTTACCAAAAAGTTTAGCTTAATTCTAATTCTGCCCCTCATCAAATTAGAATTTGCACTTATGGTATTCATACTATAATATCATGACAAATGTTCCCAAAGTCATAAACTTAATTCTAAATTAAATCACAATAATTTTGACTTATTAAATGATGACCCAACACATTTATTAATTACATTGTAGTCCCAAAATTAATTCAACAATCTCCCACTGGACTACATATATATAAGATGAATGTGTCAACATTAGTGCGCCCAAAATTTTGTCATCATCATTATAAAGACACATTACAATCTCGTCCATTAATTATATCAATACAGGATCAAAGCAGTCTTCGTTGTATCCGTCACAACTAAACCCATCAATGGTCACATATATCAATATAATCAAATGACATAGATCAATCATGAATGTGTGGAATGAAAATTACATGCAAGGTGGTCTGTCCATGTCAATTTTCAACTGGTCCTACTTTACTTAAGTGAGATCGAACCTTAATTGTACATAGTACACTGAACTGAATAAAATACCTCATTTCTGATCAGAAAATATCCAAATATATTTTGTACACAAAATAAAACATAAAACTATAAAACACAAGTTGACAAACTCCCACTGAATCTAAATTCTCTCAAGCTCTATAGCACCCATATGAGCAGTATGCTCATGAAAGACCCTGGGTATCAGACCCTTTGTAAGGGGGTCCGCAATCATGGAGTTTGTTCCTAAATGCTCTATGTGAATCTGGCCACTCTGTACTCTTTCCTTCACAACAAGAAATTTGATGTCAATATGCTTTGACTTGGTTGAGCTCCTGTTGTTATTGGAATACAATACAGCTGATTTATTGTCACAAAACAACGTCTTTCAATTCCTTCCATAATGT
>NW_018164536.1:5904018-5949901 GCF_001263595.1 Phalaenopsis equestris
TGGTTGCACCATGTCTCCATTGAGAAATGCGGTCTTAACATCCATTTGATGAAGCTCCATATCATAATGAGCAACAAGTGCCATGATTGTTCTAAAAGAGTCCTTCATTGAAACCGGAGAAAAGGTCTCTTTATAGTAAATCCCTTCTTTATAGTGCTACACGGCGAGCTTTATACCTCTCCACATTACCCTTTGAATCCCGTTTGGTTTTAAAAATCCATTTGCAACCTATGGGTTTCTTTCCTTCTGCCTATGGGTTTCTTTCCTTCACTTTATTGTCTTGCATAGACTTATACTCCTCATTCATTGCTTCAATCCATTTTTCTGAATTGGAACTTTGTATAGCTTGACGAAAGTTGATAGGATCATCTTCCATCATACTATTATTTTCCTCATGTTCCTGAAGAAATACAATATAATCATCTGAAATAGTATTTCTCCTTTCCCTAGTGGATCGACGCAAAAGCACTTGTTCTTGAGCTTGTTCTTGAGGTTGTTGAATTTGTTCCTCAAGGGGTTGATTAACAATGTCTTTTTCTGGATTCGCAACTTGATCAATGACAGGAGTGAAATCCTGATCATTATCAAAAGCAATTATAGGAATAGGAACCAATTCATCTTCAAAAAGAGTAGTATGGTCTGATTCCTCCTTAAAGACAAAGTTTCTAACCTGATTTCTCCCCCCAAATTCAATATCCTCAAAGAACATTGCAGTTCCCGTCTCAAATATTATCTTTAATTTTGGATCATAGAACTTGTAACCCCTAGATCGCTCTGAATAACCAACAAAATAGCTGCTCACTGTTTTAGGGTCTAACTTTTTCTCATCTGGCTTGTAAGGCCTTGCCTCAGCTGGGCAACCCCAAACATGAAAATGCTTTAAACTAGGTTTTTGTCTTGTCCAAAGCTCATAAGGTGTTTTTGCAGCTGCTTTAGTTGGTACTCTATTTTAAATGTAGGCCGATGTCTTAAGCGCTTCTCCTGAAATGCAGTCTTAACATCCATTTGATGAAGCTCCACATCATAATGAGCAACAAGTGTCATGAATGTTCTAAAAGATTCTTTTGTTGAAACCGGAGAGAATGTCTCTTTATAGTCAATCCCTTCTTTTTTAGTATAACCTTTAGCTACAAGGCGAGCTTTATACCTCTCCACAATACCCTTTGAATCCTGTTTGGTTTTAAAAATCCATTTGTAACCAATGGGTTTCTTTCCTTCTGGCAATGGGACAAGTTCCCAAACTTTATTGTCTTGCATAGACTTATACTCCTCATTCATTGCTTCAATCCATTTTTCTAAATTGGAACTTTGTATAGCTTGACGAAAGTTGATAGGATCATCTTCCATCATACTATTATTTTCCTCATGTTCCTGAATAAATACAATATAATCATCTGAAATAGCATTTCTTCTTTCCCTTGTGGTTCACCGCAACAGCACTTGTTCTTGAGGGAATACGAACCACTTCCTCTTCAATAAGAGTAGTATGGTCTGATTCCTCCTTAAAGACAAAGTCTCTAACCTGATTTCTCCCCCCAAATTCAATATCCTCAAAGAACATTGCAGTTCCCGTCTCAAATATTATCTTTAATTTGGGATCATAAAACTTGTAACCCCTAGATCGCTCCGAATAACCAACAAAATAGCTGCTCACTGTTTTAGGGTCTAACTTTTTCTCATGTGGCTTGTAAGGCCTTGCCTCAGCTGGGCAACCCCAAACATGAAAATGCTTTAAACTAGGTTTTCGTCCTGTCCAAAGCTCATAAGGTGTTTTTTGCAGCTGCTTTAGTTTGTACTCTATTTAAAATGTAGGCCGCTGTCTTAAGCGCTTCTCCCCAGAGTGATTCTGGTAAGGTTGAATGACCGATCATACTTCTTACCATGTCTTTAAGAGTGTGATTTCACCTTTCAGCTACACCATTCATGCTAGGTGACCCCAACATTGTGTACTGAGGGACAATTCCACACTCCTCTAGGAATCTGACAAATGGTCTCGGACGTTGTTCACCTGAACCGTCATATATGCCATAGTATTCACCACCACGATTCACCACCACGACCACGATCAGATTTGACTTGCTTTATTGTTTTGCTTAGTTGTTTTTCAACTTCAGCCTTATAAGATTTGAACACGTCCAATACTTGGGACTTCTCATGAACTTAGAATTCCATCTGATACAAGTCTTTCAATTCTATTTCTAGAAATGTGACCTAAACGCTTGTGTCATAATGCTCCTGAATTTTCATTTTCAATTTTACGCTTAGTACCACGTGATTCCACATTCAGAGTTTCATTATAAGAAGCAACAGTATCAAACAAATAAAGATTGTCATAAACCATAAGCGAACCAGTTTCAATAATATTGGAATCAATAGATAAACTGAAACAACTGTTTTGAAATGAACAATAATAACCCAATTTGTCCAAACAAGAAACAGAGTCTAAATGACGTACAACAAAAGTATCTATCAAATCCAAATAGTAACCAATACTTAATAACAATCTGAAATTCCCAATTGCTTCCACTTCTACCGATTTTCCATCTCCTACATAAATGCATCTTCCAACATCATTTGGTTTTCGGTAGCTCAGGCAACCCTGCATTGAAACACTTATATTAGTAGTAGCACCAGAGTCTAACCACCAAGTGTTTCTTGGTATTGAAGCCAAATTTACCTCAGAACAGACCAAAGTTAGAAATATACCTTTCTTCGCATGCCAAGTGTGATATTTTGAACATTCCTTCTTCTGATGTCCTTCCTTATTGCAAAAGAAACAACCTCCACTTTCAGGATTTTGAGATTGAACTTTATTTTATTTCTTTTGAGAAGGACCCTTATTCTTAGCAGCCTCATTCTTTCTTTTAATGTCCCTTTCTTTAGAGGGGTTTACCAAATGAGCACCATCAGTCTTTCCATGCTTCAACATTTCTTCCTCTTGCACACAATGTGAAATAAGCTCATTAAGAGTCCATTTCTCGTTTTGCATATTATAGCTGACCAGGAATTGGCCAAACTGTGGAGGAAGAGAAATAAGAACTAAATGCACGAGTAAATCATCCGGCAACTCGAGCTTTAGCAACTTCAGCTTTGAAGCAATGTTAGACATTTCAACGATGTACTCTCTCATACTTTCCTTGCCTCTGAACCTCATTGAAATCAGTTTCTTTAAAATAATACCAGTTTCAGCCTTATCACTTTTTGCAAAGCGTTTCTCTATTTCAGCAAGGAAACTTGCAGCATCAATGATCTCACTAGACACCGCACCTCTAAAAGCTTCAGGTATACCGTGCTTGATGATCATAAGACTCAAGTGATTAGAACGATCTCACTTCTCATAGATCCTCCTATCCTCGGAGGAACTAGCATCCGTAAGATGCGCGGGTTTTTCCATTCTTAACGCAAGGTCTAAATCCATGTAGCCAAGAACAATGTGATTGTTCTCTTTCCAATCCTTAAAGCTGTCACACTTAAAGATTGGAACCGAATTGAGGTTAGTAGATATAGTAGCAACAACTGAAAAATTAACAAAATGATTACATAAATAACATGTTCATAAAAAAAATTAATACCAACAATGTCAATAAATTCAAATAATGGTAAATCTCATCTCAAGACACCTAATGCAAGATTAATATCAAGTCTTTGGACAATAATATTAACTGCTAGTGGTAATCTTGTTGTAATGATCAAACATTAACAATAATGCATGTCAAATAATAAATCTATCTTTGGATCGATTTATTACTCACATATAATTCCTTATAATTTTTACATGTTTATCATCACAAGTGTGTATGCAGTTCGGCCAAGTATTAATTTTTCTTTGGGCCGATCAATACACGCATGAACTCACACACACACACAACATCCAACATTCTTCACGAACTATCTACATAAGAGATGTCACTTTGGCAACATCATGTTTCAATAAGCTCATTAAAAAATGATGGACAAATTTATAAAGTACCAATAATTTGAATTTAATTGAACATTTAATTAAAAATTTTATTTTATTTTATTTTTAAAATACTGAAAACTACATGTCGTTTACTTATGCTGTAGAAACGACATGTCGTTTCTGGTTGTCTTCAACCTCAAGGCGGGTCAAACGACCCAGTTCGAACCCAAATCAGAACCCAACGGTTTCAAAGCCATTTTTACACCAAAATGAAGCCTTCAAACCCCAAAGTTGTTGGAAATCTAATTTCTAGATGATTTCTAACTCTTATTTATACAAAAAAATTCCAACTAATTTGATATACCAAACATATAAAAAACCAACAAACCAAACAATATATACAAGTCATCATTAATCGCAAATTGATGACTTCATAATCGGTGAATAACAATGGCTAAGGACCAAAAAATCGAAAAGAAAAAAAATTTCTCAAGAAAAAACTGAACGTGAATTTACTCTGATACCAATTGTTCGGACTAAAAAAAATCACATTCAATTTCAAGAGAAATAAACCATAGATTAGCGGAAGCGTATCGGAGTCTATCAGATCGTTGCACAAGGTATGATCTTCCAATCTGCAGATTTTCTAGAGTTTCTTTAGTTTCTTGTTGATAGGGTGCAAGAAAAAGGACGTGTGTCTCTGCAAATCGGGGACCATTACCCTTTGAAGTAACTACCAGACGGTTACAAAAAAGTTTTGCTTAATTCTAATTCTGCCCCTCATCAAATTAGAATTTGCACTTATGGTATCCACACTATAATATCATGATAAATGTACCCGAAGTCATAAACTTAATTCTAAATTAGACCACAGTAATTTTGACTTATTAAATGATGACCCAACACATTTATTAATTACATTGTAGTCCCAAAATTAATCAAACATATAATTCTAATATCTAAATTTTCATATTTATACAAATAATTGAAATCCTTAATATTTTTAAGGAAATGATGAAAGTCACACCCAATTTTTTTGAGAAGAGAGCAGGGAGTGCAACAAAGAATTATAACACACTAACTCAAGTTATAACTCACATAAAAAAATTAAACAAACACTCATATAAATAGCACAATCAAACAAACCACCATTATACCACTCAAGACCAAATGCAAAATAAAATACAGACAAACAGATCTTACATCAGCAACTTCAAATCCAAAGAAATTAGCAACTTGAACATCAACAACTTCAAATCCAAAGAAATTAGCAACTTGAACATCAACAGTTATAGACAACCAACAGACAGAAACAAGAACACCCTACTTCAAATCCAGATAGAATAGCAATTTCAACATCAATAATCATCAACAACAACAGCAACAACATCAACATTCAAGGAGAATCTTTAATCTTGTTAAAATTAAACAAGAGAGACACAAAAACAAAGATATCAACTAACAAAACCCATGAATAAGAAAAATAATGAAATGACCCCCCCCCCCCCCCCCCCCGTGGAATAGATCATAAGAAACCACCAAAGAGATTAAAGGAATAGCTAACCTGAGCTCAGAGCTTACCTGTAAATAAAATTCAGAATCTGATTAACTTTTAATTAGATCGGTATTTATCATTGTTCAAACCAATCTCACCAATTAGTAAAAATCAAGTAGAAAATTCAAGCATATCAAAAATCAAACACAAGGCAGAACCTATAGCCAAAACTCCAAACAACAAATTAGCAAGTAATTAAAACACCCAATCACATGCAACAAGTACCGACAACATAAATAAAAACTCAATAAGTAACACTAATCCTACATAAAATAAACAAGAGTTTGAAGCACAGAATTTAGAAACAAAAACAAATAAAGCCCAGGAACTAGAGAAAAGGCTGAATGAAATTATCAAACAAACAAAAGGGACGTATAACTTGATCTCAGAACTTACTTGCAAAAATATATTAAAATTCCATCGAAGATTTAGAATATATAAAAATATATTCGGAATCTGGTTGAATTTAATAACTATTGGAATCCATCAATGCTCAACTAATCTCAACAATCAGAAAAAATCAAGAATGAAGCAAGCCTGTTAAAAAAGAGTAAAAATGTTAAAAAACTAGAACAAAATCGACAAAAAATGATAAATCAATCATTAAATGTTTGATAATAAATCCATCCAATTTAATGAAGACAAGCATGAAGAAAGGAAGAAACTTATGGTGCTAAAACAAATTATAAAAATCTTTAATATAAAAAGTAAAATATTTCTTACACTTTCATCTTCTATTTTTTCACTTAATGGTCTCATATACATTAAAAACCAAATTATCTAAATAAGAGAAAAAATTATTAAAAATTCTATCATCCTACTTTTTTCAAATATTATAAGTAGCAACATCTTGATAATATTAGGCGAAAAAAATATACTTGAGAAAAAAAAAACATGTAACATATTATCACTTAAAAGATGAAAATCCTCATTAGGAATACATCTTTTTAAAAAAAAAAAATTAGCAAAGTTACATTCAGAGAAAGTATGATAAGTTATTTCATTATGGTTCAAGTATAAAACACAAGAATTATTAATTATCGAATCTCTGGCAATCAAAATATCCCTTATTTTGAAACCATTATTAAAAATCTTTCAAGTGATAGCAACAAATCTAACAGAGTAACATTTAAACCAAACATAATTCTTCCAACCAACAAGATCTGGTCGCGACTTACTCTTTCTTCTTTATCGTGAGTCACAAGCAAGAGCGGTATGGGAAGAAAGAGGAGGATTTCGGACACACCGTTGAGATCCAGTCTATTTCTTCATCAGCGAGCTCCCGTCGCGACTTCATGGCTTCTCTTCTAGTCCAGGGTTTCAGCTAGCAGAGGCATGTACAAAGACGACGACTTCGCTATATATATATATATGTGTGTGTGTGTGTATATATATATAATAAAAGAATTTTATCGATATATATGAAAATGCACAAGAGTTTTGTGGTATGTATGTAAAAGCATCTTATTATTTTGTACTAAATATTACTTTCATTAATGTTTTGGTGTTATATATAATTCCCCTTAAATTTTAGTATTAACTCTCACTCTGTTAATTAAAATTTAGATTTTCGTACATATCATAAAATTATTTAACATTTATATTTAATGTTTACTTTAATACACTACCATGTTTTAATTATATTAAACTATATATTTAATATATAAAAAAAGTTAATATTAACCACACACTTCTTATGTATTTATAAAGCTAATATGTAAATACAGTGAAGGGTAGATTAAACAAACAAACAAACAAAAGTGGCCTTGCTCTCCCGTCTTTATGAGGATTTCACAGTGTTTAAATATTATTATTATTATTATTATTATTATTATTATTTCTATTATTTTATTATTACTAATATTACTATTGTTGTTTTTTATTAGTTTTATTTTTGTATTTATTATAGTTAATATTATTATTATTCTTATAATTATTTTTATTATATGTATTATTATTATTATTACTACTATTATTATTCTTATTATTAATATCCCTATGATTATTTTTACTATTAAAATTACTTATTTTATTATTATTAGCATTATTAGCATTATTATTAATAATTTTATTAGTATTAGTATTCTTCGTCGCCGTCTGCTTCTGCGTAGTATAATGATGATGATTATTATTGTTATTATTTATATGAATATTTTTAATATTACTATTACTATTAATATCACTTTTATTATATCTATTATTGTTATTTCATTAATTTAATATTTTTCTTGTATTTATCAAGGCAAGAAGAAAAATATTAAGAATGCACGATAAAAAAAATGAAAATGGTAAATAAAAAATCGCTATTAAAGATATAGTCTAAGAAGATGTACATCAGAATGGAAAAAAAAAATACAAAATGAGTAGAACACATGTCGTACTACCACCTACGACGTTGTCTAGGCGATATCTCTCACTGCTAGGTGTGTAGTGATCCAACGATCGTCGTGGTCATTGTCGCAAGTGATGTTGTTGTTGTTGGCTGTCTAAATGCCCAGGTTGTGTGTATGATAGTTTTTGGCTTAAGGAAGAAAGAGGGAGAAAGGGTGTGTGTGAGTGCGTGGTTCGGTCATGGGAGAAAGTGGGGAGTGTGCGGTTTGGCCATGGGAGAAAGAGAGAGAAAGGGTGTATGTGAGTGCCTGGTTTGGGTATATGAGAAAGAGAGAGAAAGGGTGTGTGTATGGTGTGATTTGGCTATGGGAGAAAGAGGAGGAGAAAGAAGAAGAGAAAGATGAAGAAATAGTGTGTACCGCTATGTGTGTTGACCATGGAAGAGAGAAAGGGAGAGAGATAGTGAGTTTTGACCATGAAAGAAAGAGGAAAGAGTGTGTATGGGTGTATGGTATTGGTTAAAGAGAGAAAGAGAGGTAGAGATAAAATGACTTTTGCCTATGGGAGAAAGAGAGAGGGAGAGATTCACATTACTGTCTTCATAATAAGGAAATTCAAACATGTGCTTACAAAGTAAATTAGATGTGAATGAGGACAAAAAATTATACCTTACTTTGTTTTAATGGAGTGATGATTGAAGTCCTTCGTCCTTGCTTGCTTGGATGAAGAGATGAAGGGAGGTCCTTAGAGTTTTGGCCAAGAGCCAGAAGAAGGAGAGGGAAGGGAGTGATTTTAGCTAAGGTTTCAACAAAGGCGAAGAGAGGATAGGGAGAACAGATTTTTTGACAAAAGAAAAGAATGAGAGAAAGGGAGAGAGTTTAAAAATTTTTAAAGTGGGGGAGAATTTTTAATTTTTGGCCAAAAACATGGGGGAAGAAAGAAATGAGACGGAAATTAAAAAATGAGTGGTTAAGGTGGTTCTTGGCCCAAAATCACCACCTTGGCTTTTTTGGATGACAAAAATTTGGGGAATACAATTGGGAAGTCAGTTTTGGTTAAAATGACCCCTATCTCAAGATTTTTAATTCAAAGTTATATTGGGAAAATTATGGTAGTTATGGGTAATTATGGGAAAAAATATAACCTTATCTCATTTGGATAAAAAAAAGAGGGGAAAGCACTCTGGAAGTTGATTTTGGTTTGGGTCTCACCCTAAGAGAGAAATTATTTATAGATTTTAGATGAAAGTGTTTAATGAGTTTTAATTGATTAAATTAAGCATAATTACATAAAAAACACTCAAAACATTGATATTCACAAATTAACCACTCATGTGATTTTTTGAACTACCGAATTGATGTCTTTATGCATATCACGATCAAATTATTGTGAATTTTATAAAAATGAAGAATAAGGGCCGGGGTTTCACCATGAATTTTGATATTTGAGCGTGAATTTGAAAAATGGATGGAAGAGAGTAATTGATTTGTAAATAGCAAGTTTTGGGCTTCTTGTATGTAATTACCCCATGCATTTATTATTTTTAACTCAAATTTACTTTAATATGAGTTTGATGTTGATTTGGCTCCAATTAGAGGTGTTTTCATGATTATTATTATGATTATTATAATCATTATTATACTTATCATTTAAATTATTGTGGTCTTGACATACCCCCAAATAAAGTCTGATTTAAGCATGAAGGGGCTCATTTTAAAGGTTTCATGATCTGGATGCACTCATGCACTCTTTGAAAAAAATGCTTTGATAAAAAAAAAATATGTAGGTGCATTTTCATGCATGAAAACTCTGATAAAAATGATAATTTGGGGGTGTATTTAGGTTAAGCCAATTTTAATTCAATTTCAGGGCTCGATTGAAATTAGTTACTTTTGATTCCATTTTAGTTTGGTTAATTTCATATTCTCTTTAATTATATTCCAGTTTTAGATTCAAATAAGGGTTGGCTCGAATTTTAGTTAAAGTAGGGTTTAAGTTCTAGCTTATCAAAGTTCAGTTTAGTCATCTAGTGTCACAAAGAAAGGGTTTCAGGTTCGTATGAGATAGTATAAAGCTTAGGTGAATGGTTGTCCAAAAAGTGAGGTTAACAAATGTACCCTAATATGTGTGACGTACCATTCAAAGTATGATGCACATATTAGTATTAACCGAAGCGACCAACCAAGTCTAAGAATAAGTGCATCACAACTATGAGTTTGAATTTTGAATTTATGAATTAGAATTGAAACTTTAATTTGAAGTTCAAGATTTATGAACTTTAGTGTTTCTTATCGATATGATCCATTAAATGCTTACATTGAGCATCTATGAAAATGTTTGCTAAGAAAATTAATTTAGAATTTTAGGAAAGGAAGTTGTTGGAGAGCTTACACATGACTTAGAATGGCAACTAGAGCAATCCAATAATGGTGTAGCAAAGAAAAAAAATGCTAAAAACTAACTCGATTTGTGAAAAAGGTCTAAAGATGGTGTTGTTATGTTCCGTGTCTTTAAGGTAAAAAAGTATAAGAATGATGTAGTTAAGCTTCGTGTCCTACATACCTAAATTTTTTTCAATTTGTGTTTTAGATTTGAGTGTTCAATGACTACACTAAGACATGAAGCATATTGACTCACACCCATATTAGATTTACTATGTAAGGCATTGGCCTTCTGGGTGTTTTGGGGTATAATACAATTATGAACCCTAATCATTTTCTATTTTCTATGATTTTCAATAACTACATTAAGATAGAAAGCATGGGGATTTACAACCATCTTAGGTGTACTAAACAATACATTGTTCTACTGAGTATTTCAGGGTATAATATAATCAATGAATCAGAATAAGAAAATGTTAAGATTTGATTTTGGCTTTTCAATGACTATACTAAAACAAGAAGCACGAGGACTCACACTCATCTTTGATGTACTATGCAAGTCATTGACCTACTGAGCATTTTGAGGCACAGTATGACCAATGTACCCTAAACATTTCTTATTCTCTATATTTGCAATGACTACATTAAGCAAAAGCACGAGAACTTACACCCATTTTAGATTTGCTAGGAAAGACATTAACCAATTAAGCAATTCAGAGCATAATACAATCATGAACAAAAATAGAAAAATACTAAGTTTTGATTTTAGGTTTTCAGTAACTGCACTTGCTACACTTGCTAAGACAGGAAGCACAGAGACTCACACACATCGTAGATTTACTAGGAAAGGCATTGGTCTACTAAGCATTTTGGGGATAGTAGAACCAATGAACCCTAAAAATTTCTTATTCTCTATGTTTTTTAATGACTACACTAAGATGGGAAGCACGATAACTCATACTCATCTTAGATTTACTAGGCAAGACATTGACCTTCTGAGCATTTTGGGGCGCAATACGATCAATGACTAGAATAAGAAATGTTAAGGTTTGATTTTTGGTTTTCAATAGCTACACTAAGATAAGAAGCACGATAACTTATACCCATCTTATACTTAATAGACAATACATTGAACAACTTAAAGTTTCAGGGCATAGTACAACCAGTGAACTCTAAATATTTCTTATTATAAATGATTTTAATTGACTATACTAAGATAGGAACAAGAAGACTCACATCCATCTTAGATTTATTAGGCGAGACATTGATCTGCTGAAAGTTTTAGAGCACATGGGAAGAATCCTGAGAGCTCAATTAAATGGGATTAAGAAATGTTTCACCACTCTACTTAAAATAGCTAGAGGCACAGAATCTAAGGTAATGGTTACATTATAAGCATTTATTTATTATTCAAAAGTAATAATTAGTATTTAATTTTCTTGTTCACGTTGCATCACAGCTCTAAGTCGAGGTACTAAATATATATAGCTAAAAAACGTTTGTCCATGCGTCATAAATCTGACAATTTAGAACACATAGACTGATGAAAGCCACCCCAGTCAGACAACAACAACAGGTCGCCATGCACAACTACAAGACAATCGAAACGGTCGAGGTCGACTGACTGATACAAAGTAACCGAGGCTGAACACCCTAGGTCGAGTGGCCAATATTGGCAAACTAGTGATTAAACTTTCAAAGTAAAGATCCGGAATAAGTGGGCGGTCTAACAATCAGATATTAAAAGGTGCCCGCCCTAGGTCGATGACTCATCTTGATATTTCTTTGGCTCCAAAAAAGAGCGACTTCTCTGAATATCAGGAGTTATGACGTGAAAGGTGTGGAAGTTGGAAATCCAACTATGGTTTTGGTGAGAAAAACCCAATTACACCTCTTTGCGAGGCCCATCCACTATAAATATGAAAATCAAATGTAATAGAAGACCTTTTGTCCAAGAAAAAAAGGAAGTCGGAATACCAACACCTATTTTCTCGCTCATTCTTCAAAGCATTATCTTTCTCTTTCTTCAGTCACACACTATTATTTGAATGTGATTCAAGAATAAATTTGAGTTCAACAAATATATTATATATATAAATTCCCTTTTTTTTTTGCATATTTACATATTTACCATATAAATATGATGTATATAGGTACTTAACACAAAAAGTGTGATATTTACACTTTACGATAACCCGATGTTACAAATTTATGCAGAAAAAAATGCATTGCACGTTTCAAAAGATCATAGTTGTGGTTTCATTTATGTGATGTTGATGATAAATATTATGTATGTAAATATGAATGTCCAGATAGTAGAAACATAAACACTTAATAATTATGTGATCTGTTTGTAAATACCACAATCTTTTATATAAATTAGCAATTAAATTTGAGGCCAACCATGACCACTCAAATTTGAATAGTAACCCTAATTGACCTCCACCTGTTTAATTTATCAGCTGTGCCAGTCCTCCCATAACTCATTAAGGAGACCGAGGATTGGGTGGAAATTTCGTGAGAGAACGTTAAGTTGAGGAGGCGGTGGTGGAAAATGCCGGCGACGTCGACATTGGTGGGTGCGCTGCTCGGTCTTGGTACCCAGATGTACTCCAATGCCCTCCGCAAGCTCCCATACATGAGGCGTACTTTCTTCCCAGATCCCTAACCCTAATTCCTTCTGACTGCCATCGAGTTCTCTTTCGAAAAATAGCTAATTGAGATTTGTCGGTGTAATTTCTGATCGACCAGATCCTTGGGAGCACGTGCTTGGAATGGGGCTCGGCGCCATCTTCGTGAACCAACTCGTTAAGTATGATGAGAAGCTCAGGGAAGATCTTGACAAGATGCTTGAAAAGGCCAAGGCCGCCAACGAGAGCAGATACTTCGGTTCGTTCTTTAGTTGACCTTTATTTTATCATTCGTTTGACTGATCTTTACTTCGTTTAAAAATGTTCTGTTGATTCTATTTTAATTCAATAAAATTATACTAAAGATTTGTGTCTCCAGTTTTTGAAGACTTACCATATGCACGCATGACTTTCTTCTTCCTAAAACCTGAAAATCTTAATACTGTATTGATTTTTCTTGTAATTTTCATTTACATTTTTAGATTTTTTTTTAGTGAGAAATGAGGGTGATGCCTAACCAATATCATCAAAATTAAAATAATTGAAGTTAACCAAATTAGAACTTTACTCTAATATAAAAAGTAACAAAAAGTTAATTCTATATCAAAATTTACAGGTAAACCTATATGCCCCACCAAAACTTGGGCTCAGAGAAGCACATAATATATGCCTTAGGCTCCATCCAACGACAGTAATGGCAGCACTGTTGAATTTATTCTTTCCTCAGAATCTTTACATGATCTGATATTAGAGACTTTCTAGTTGATTTGTTCAAATATAAAGATCTACTATTTTAAGGATAAAAAATACTTGCTTTGCTGGAAAAAAGAGAGAAAAAAAAACTTTGTATTGTGGTTCTCCTTGCTTGACCTCAGTAGCTCATCAACCCTGAACTCATACAATCTACTCCTTGACTTTGCTTCTTCTTCACTTGGCAAGGAAGTTGCAATTCTTCTCCCCTCACCGTACTTTTCATTACTCTTGGACTCTCGCTCGATGGGAAATCTTTTTAGCTTCAAATCATTTGAGAAAGTTTTGATTTATTGGATAAGATAATTTTAACAAACTAGTATTAGAGCATAGGTACGATGGGTGTTTCCAAGGTTAAAAATGAAAGGTTAATGGAAAGTCTAGTTTATCAATCTAAAGGAAATGATGGAAATTTGTTTAAGTTTAAATGAAAATAGTTAAGGCTTTAGAAGGAGAGAATAATTTGTTAAATTATTTCAATGCAAATACGATGCACATAAAAAAATCAGAGATCATGAAGTTAGTTTATAGCACCCTAGTGTTGCATCTGAGCAATAAAGCACTCAAGGAGGTTGAGAAAGAAATGATTGCTATTGTGATATGTTCAAAATTATAACAAATGTATATGAGTAAAAATTTGCATAACATAATTTATTATAAGTTTTCTATTTTTGGATTTGAAATGCCTAAATCAAAGAGTCTACAGGATAACTGTTGCGCCCAGTATGAAGTTGGCCCAAGAGGGACTGGTCAATTACAATCTTGCCGGCCCACAGACGGGCCGACCTTTATCACGGGAAGAAGGGGAGGGAGCAGATGAGGCGTAGACCAGGGCCATTATCACATATTTAAGAGGATAAATTGAGAGGAGTTGGAGAAAAGTTTAGAAGGAAAGTTTTCAAATGCTCTATGAGGATTTTATTTAGGAGAAACCTAGGGTTTGTTTTATTATTATGCATGACTGATGTTTTCTTTCTTCTTGTGGTGTTCCTAGCGACATTTAGGGTGTGGAAGAGACGATCTACCTCTTAAAGAATAGATCGGCCTTGTATCTTGCTTGTTTTCCTTTGATTGTTGTAAGAGCAGTCCTTATTTGTGTTTTTTTCGCCTATGTATTGCAATTTCGTCGTGGTTTGTTCACTAATTTGGTGCCGAGACATATCAAATTGGTATCAGAACATATATCTTAGTGGGATGACAGTAAAAAAGTTGTACTAGAAGGCGAGGTAGGTCAAATCAAATCAGGAATGGAAGACAGTTCACCAACATGGAGGACAAGTTTTCTTTCATTGAAAGTCGAATGGAGGATGGATTTGAAAGCGTAGGAGAAATGCAGGAGATTATGAAAAAACTTATGGAGAAGCAAACCAAGGCCATGTCAATTGCTCCAGTTGCCAATTCTTACCAAGGGTTGATCATGTAATCCTTTGCTAGGTCAAATGGGAATGAGAACGGCAAGAAGGAAATGAAGAAGACATCATCTACCTACAAGATCGTCCCCCTAGGACTCCGAGCGAAGGGGGAGTGGAGACTTCCGATGGAGGGGATGGGTTGAAAATTGGAGGGATGGCGTAAGGGGTATGAAAGAGCACGATGGAGGAATGAGGGATTCGGGAGTGGGATTTGCCTATGATTGAAGGAGGGAGTTCCACCCTAAACACATGAGGGGAAATACCAGAGGAAGAGGAGGTTGGGGTGGAGATTGTCAGGAAATTGAAGATGCCATTCTTTGAAAGGGAGGATGCACACGGATGAGTGCATCGAGTAGAGCGATACTTTACGATCAATGGGTTAACTGAGGAAGAGAAGCTCATGACAGCGAGATTATACTTGGAAGGGAAGACTTTAATGTGGTTCTAGTTAGGGGTGTAAACGAGCCGAACACGAGCGAGCCCAGACTTAGCTCGTGTTCGGTTCGTTTATATTTTGAGCTCGAAAAGTGTGTTCGTGTTCAGCTCATTTGCTTAACGAGCCGAATACTCAAATTTCACGAACAAAAAGTCTTTTTAACAACCCTAATCATTTAGCCGTAAGACATAAGAGAATATAATCACGTAGCCATAAGATGTTAAGGATTGGGGCAAGATTTAAAACATCATTTGAATTTAATTTAATAATTTAATATTCTTAATGTAAATCTTTGTAGCATTGTAGTCAATTACATTTTTTAAAAATACTGCTCATCAAAGTTATATATATAATTGATTTGTAGTGTTTCGAGTCGAACACGAGGTATTCGCGAACAAAGAGCCGTTTTGATAGCCCTAGTTCCAGTGGATGGAGGCAAGGTGTTAGATACACTCGTGGGAGGAGTTTAAGGATTGCTTGTTGGAACGTTTCCGAGCCATTCGAGAAGGAACTTACACAGGCAATTCTATGCTCTGACCAGGAGGGAACAGTTATGGAGTACCGACAAATTTTGAGCTCTTGTCAGGAAGGTTGAGGGGAATTTTTGCAGCAGGCTTGGGAGGGAACTTCTTGAATGGCCTGAAGCCCGATATACAAGCGGCCATCCGCTCGTTGAGGCCACGTGGATTGAGGGAAATGATGGATCTCGCCCAGATGATAGAGGATAAGAAACAGATGAAGAAAACCGACAAATATGACAACATCGGGGGATTCTGCAAGAGTATCGTGACAGTCACGACATCCATAATGATGTCATTTCAGAAAGAGACTCTGAAGGAGAAGACTACCGGACCCGGCTTGAAGGTAATTTCAACCGCCTCACAAATGCAGAATTGTAGGACAAAAGAGCCAAAATGATTGTGTTATTCCTATGACGAGAAATACTCCCCAGGACACTATTGCAAGGAGCGCGCTCTTCATGTTTTTTTAGTTCAAGAGGATACAGAGAGTGAGAAAGTAACGAAGGAGAAGCATTTGCATTTGAATGTGGCGGAGGTGTCGCTCAATTTGGTTCTAAGATTTAACCTGAATCACTGCATGAAGGTGAGGGGATGAATCAGGGAACAACTAACTGTGGTGTTGATGGATAGCAGGGTCACGCAACATTATCTCCAATCAGGTTTTGGAGAAGCATGGTTGAAGCTGATGACTACAGAGAGCTTTGGCATCATTATGTGCTGGCGTCATGATGGGGACATGAAAGGTGGAGAAAAGTCGAGGAATTGACAAGAGGTTGGTTCTGACACTACATGACTTACAGGTGGTGGGAGACTTCTTTAGGTTTGAGTAGCACATATGTGATTCTTGGGATGAAGTGGTTGCGAACATTGGGAGAGATGAATGTGGATTGAAAGTCTTCTTTGAAGATGGAGTTCCAAGTGGAGGGTAGGAAGGTGGTGCAGAGAGGAGATGCTAGTTTATGCAAAACTATGGTGTCACTCAAAATCATGATCAAGTCGATTCGGGGAGCAGGACTAGGTTACTTGGTGAGTTGCAGAGCATTGAGGAGGTTCAAGATTCAGAGTTTGAGTTTCTGAAGGGGGTTCAACAGCTCCTGCAACTTTTTACTGATGTTTTCTAGTAGCAAAGTGGGCTGCCACCTTGGAGGGAGCACGAACACGTTATTACATTGAATGAGGGTGTTTCTCCGATCAGCGTCAGTCCATTCATAAGGATGAGATAGAGAAGCTGAAGTGGGAGATGCTTGAGGCTAGGATTATCAGGCTAATGTGAGCCCTTTTTTTAGCCATGTTCTATTGGCGAAGAAAAAATATGGTAGTTGAAGATTTTGCATGGACTACCGGGCTTTGAACAAGGAAACAATGCTGGACAAGTTTTTAATTCCTGTGATTGATGAGTCGTAAGATGAGCTTTATGGGATAGTCATTTCCTAAAAAAATGACCTTAAGTCATAGTACTGCCAGATTAGGATGAAGTCAACGGATGTGCACAAGACAACATTCAGGACACATGAAGGACGTCACGAGTTCTTAGTGACGTCGTTTGGCCTCACCAACGGCCGACGACATTTCAATCCCTCTTGAATAAGGACTTTTAACCTTGTATCCAAAAAATTGTCCTAGTTTTCTTTGATGATATCCTGATCTACAGTAGTACAAAGATAGAGCATGTGAGACACTTGAGGACAGTTTTGAAGATGTTGAGGGAACATCAATTGTATGCTAAATTGAAAAAATGTTCTTTTGCTTAGTTACAGGTGGATTAACTAGGACATGTGATGACCATGACGTGGGTAGCAGTGGATCAGTCCAAGATCGAAGTTATGGTTGATTGAACCTTACCGAAGAATTTCAAGGAGATGAGAGGATTCTTGGAACTCACAGACTATTACTGAAGTTCGTGAGAGGATATGGCGCTATAACATGACCATTGACGGAGCACTTGAAGAAAAACAATTTCAATTGGGGGGAAGCAGCAACACAAACCATTTGAGCATTTGGAGAGAGTCATGATTAGTGTACCAGTATTAACATTTTTAGATTCAGTAAGAAGACAAATACATTAGGATACAGATTGGGAGCAGTGCTCATGTATGATCAGCAGCCGATTGCCTACTTCAGCCAGGTTCTTACAGCTAGAGCGATGCTAAAGTCAGCATATGAACGAGAATTGATGACTATTGTCTTGACCATTCAGAAGTGGGAGCCCGACATGGTGGGAATACATTTCTTGGTTAGGACAAATCAGATGAGTTTAAAGTATCTTCTGGAGTAACAGATGGTGATTGAGGGGCATCTGAGATGGCTATCCAAGCTATTGGGGTATGATTTCAAGGTTTAGTACTGGTTAGGATTTGAGAGTAAGGTAGCTGACACACTTTCGAGAAAGGTGGAAGAACCCTGATTGACGACCCTATCGGTACCCTTGGCCCTAGATTGGGAGGCCTTGAGACAAGAGAGCGAAAGGAATGAGAAGCTGGTGAATATAAGGGCTGAAATGCTGCGAGATTCGAACAATCATCCCTGATATGCATTGAGGGGACAACAGCTGCTCCACCAAGGACGTTTTGTGCTACCCAAGTCGGAGTATATTTCCAGATTATTACAAGAGTTTCATGACAATTTGATTGGGAGACATTCAGGAGTGTAGAAGACCCACAGTCGTCTGGTGGCAGAGCTTTATTAGGAGGGATCCACAGAGACGTGGAAGACATGGTGACAAAATGTGATGTGTGCCAGCGACGCAAGTACTTGAGTACGACGCCAGACGGTTACTACAACCATTAGCATTGCCGGACAAGGTTTGAGAGGAAGTGACTATGAATTTTATCGCGGGGTTGCCACGTTCTGAAGGGTTCATAATGATTATGGGATTATGGTGGTCGTGGATCGCTTAAGTGAGTATGCACATTTCATTTTGCGGTCTCAGTTGCGGCGATGTTTATCCAGGAAGTAGTCTGTTTGCATGAGCTGTCTTAATCTATTGTATCAGATAGGCACAAGGTGTTCTTCAACCACTTATGGAAAAAAAAAAATTTAGGCTGCAACGTAGAGTCCTTAAAAGGAGCATCGCATATCATCCCTAGATTGATGGGTAAACGTAGGTGGTCAACATGAGTGTGGAGACATACTTGCATTGTTTTGTATTTGATATACCAAAGTTATGGGTAAGTGAATTGCATGGGCGAATATTGATATAATACTTCGTAACACAACGTAGCGTAAACAACCCCTTTCAAGATATTGTATTGGCAGGATTCACCTCATTTGATACATTATGAGCACAACATTACACCGATATCCAACGTTGATCAGTATTTGGAGGAGAGGGATTGGATATTAACGGAGCTTAAGAGGTATCTTCTGAGGGCTCAATAAATCATGAAGAGGAAAGTAGATGGACACAGAAGAGAGGTGTAATTTGAACCAGAGGACATGGTTTACTTGAAGCTGATGCCCTACCGATAGAAGACATTGGTCATGAGGAGTGAAAAATTTTCACCGAGATACTTTGGGCCTTAGGTGATGACACACATCAGGGCAGTGACCCATCATTTGAGGTTACCACCATCATCTGCACTACACACAACCTTCCATGTATCCCAGCAGAGACGAGCGATTGGAGATCACACACCCTCATCTACGCTTTCGCCGATGCTGATGGAGGACTTGGAGGTGATTTTGGAGCCATTAAAGATCAAAGGAGTGCGCCGAGGAGTAAGAGAGCGAAGCAGGTATTGGTTAAGTGGAAATGATTGCTAGACTATGTAGAAACATGGGAGCCGTATAAGGTGATCCACGAGCAATTTCCATCTTTCCACCTTGAGGATAATATACTTTTTTTGGAGGGGTAATATTACGCCTAGTATGTTGCTGGTGCAAAAGGGACCAGCCGATTGCAATCCTTCTGGCCCATTGACAAGCCAACCTTTATCGCAGGAAGAAGGGGAGGGAGCTGGGCGAGGCACAGAGGATGGAAAGGAAGGGGTGGGGTCCACCAAGGCCATAATCACATATTCAAGGAGGAGAAATTGATGGGAGTTCGGAGGGAAGTTTAGAAGAAAAGTTTTTAAATGCTGTATGAAGATTTTATTAAGGGGGAACTTAGGGTTTGTTTAATTTTCATGCATGTTTTTGTTGTGTTTGTTATTTTTTCTTCTTGTGATGGCCCTAGTGACGACTAGGTTGTGAGAGAGATGATCTACCTCTTGAATAGTAGATCAACCTATCTTGTTTGTTTTCTTTTGCTTGTTGTAAGAACAACCCTTATTTGTGTTTTTTCCTCCTATCTATTGCAATTTGATCGTGGTTTGTTCGCTAATTTTGGTGCTGAGGTGTATCAATAACATGGATGATTGCAACATGATTGTTAAGTGTATTGGGGTTAAGATGGATGATGAGGATCTAGCTATTATCGCTTTATACTCATTATTAACATCATATGCTCACTCTTTTGAAACTATGAAATATGCTCGGGAGACTTTATTTCTAGAAGAGATCCATACAAGCTTTAAAATCAAAGGAAATTGAAGCTAAAATTAAGAAAGATTTAGAATGAGTACAGGCTTAAAAGCTTGAGGTGGGCTAGAGAAGAAAGAGGCAAGAGAAATTTAAAGTTGAAGTCCAATTCTAAAGCTAAATTCGAGTTTTTTTAATGTCACTAGGAAGGAAACTATAAGAAAAACTATTTTAAATTGAAAAAGAAGGATAGGAGAAGATTGCGGCTTGCTTGGAGTAAAAGCGATAAGTCGTAGAGAAATTGAGAAGAAATCTGGTAAGCAAGAATTTGTGAGCTACGGAGGATTGAGGGTTTCCAGGAGGAAGTTCATGGCCGGATGAGCGAGAAGAAGAGAAGAGGGCTTGGCGATCAAGTTGATCAATGGTTGATGGGATGGTGATCAGTTGATCGAAAAGGTTCAAGAAGTCAAGCTTGTAGATCTACAATATATCAATGATTTTTTTTCCTTTTGCAAATTACTCATGTCTAATAAAAATATTTTCTGAATTATAGTTACTTTATATCATGGTTTTTAGCTTGAATCATTTTATCAAGATCTAATAGATTGGTTGTAACCAATAAACAAAGCTAAAAGTGAAATAAATATAAAACCCTAATTTCTCCAGTGGATGCGATCACCCTATGTCAAATCACTTATATCTATTGTGTATTTGTTTATATTTCCTTGTAGATTTTTTAGTTTCTTGTTAATGATTATTCTAAATGTGAAATAAAAGTAAAAATTTAATTTCTCCCCATAAATGCTGGCACCCTATGCCAAACCACTTATATCTATTGTGCGCTTGTATGTTAAATTTTGGTTTACATTATTCTGATTTCTTAATTTTCTGTGGTGAATTTCTCTTGTAATTTCTGTATTATTGTAAGATTATGTAAAAGGGTGAATATATTGATAGTAAATAGTTATTTTTTATTTTAGGTATGTACATTTTGGATTTGTTTTAAGTATTGTTTGTGGGTAATCTTGTAGATCTTAATTATTTTTTCAAGAAAAAATACTCATAACTAGGACTTGATTATTCATAGATATGTTCATTCTTGTTTTGTTATTTATTATTGTTTTTATTTTGTAGGCTGTTAATTTGGCAAATTGCTGAGCTTTTTTATTGGTTTTTGTTTGTAGAAAGAACTTGAATTATTAGGCCAAGAGTGAGTGCATCAAGAGCAAGTTTTGAATTGAACATGAGGTTCTCTTATGATTATGAATTTATTTGCAAATTATCTCATATACAACTATTAAATTATTGATAGGCTTGTGATACCAAGAGATGATTGAAAGGTCTTTACAGTTGCAAGACTAAATGCTAGCAAGAACTAATGAGTTCTATTCAATCTTTACTTATTGTGACACAACTAACATCGAGAGACTTTGAAATAGAATCTTAAAAACAATTCGAAAGCTTTGTTGAACGAACCTATAAACTAGAAGGAAAAATTCCATGCACGAAATTTATCGTAGCATCCTACCTAATTTTAGATTTTCCTTTATACGATGTTCTTAACTGCTCTTTTCTTCTGTCCAGTTGAATACAACCTATATCCCATTAACGAAAAACAGTTTAACAACTGTCGTGATTCCACCTCCAATACTTCTGCCAAGCTACGTTGTGTTGTGTTTTTTTTTTTCTCTCTAAAACGTGGTGGGGAAGCTTCAGGTGGATTGGAAATTGCAATCACCTGAAATCCAAGATCACAAGTAGATCAAAAGTTTGCGATGTAAAGAAACGAAGTTAGTTCATGGAAAGGAATAAGAAAACAGAGGCCTTCTTTCCAAATTCTTTCAATCCATTCCTCCAGTGAATCAGTAGGCTGCCTCCTATCAAAGCCATAAAAACTATATGACAAACTAGAAAATAAACAATTATATAAGCATACAATAACATTTATTACCTACTTTAGATTTTCAGTTGTTATTCTTTATTATTCCCTATTTTCTTTCAGAAACTTTTAGAAGAGCTTTCCAAACAGATTTTTTTCTAGAAATATCCACCTCCTGTTAGGAGATAAGCCCGGAATAGAGAAATAAAACATCCCTCTCACCTGGACAGCCACTGCCTCTGTTTTTAGCCATTGGAATTACATTGACGACATCCATGAATGTTTTGGTAAGATATGGAAACACTATAGATCGATTGTGGTAGTGTCTTGTACTCCACAACGATCTTATTTGCCTTCCCAAGGAAACTCAAAATAAAATTTTCCATAAAGTGAGAGAACAATAAGAGGAAGGGTGAGTTAAGTAAGGTTCATGCCTTCCTAACAGATGCTAAATTACTAAAGTACCTATTAGAGAAATTTAAAACAGTCTCTACTATAATACATTTAAAATTATTTTATGTTATTTTAAACCATTGTAGTGGGTTTTACTTATTTTTTATTTTCTTCATATGGAGCACATAGTTGTTTAAGGTAGAAGTTTGTATTTGTGAATTTGGTCTTGTGCTGGTGATTTCTTACATGTCATTCTAGGTCTGTTGTAGGAAAACCTGCATCAGATTTGATATGAAAGCAAGCTCAAGGTTGTGTCAGAGTATTCACTAGAAGTAGGGTTCAGTATTACGATCAATTAACTGATAATCAAAGGGGTGAGATTTTGCCAAATTCGCAAAATCAATTAGCTAGATTTCTTATCAGTGAAATCAAATGGGTGAATGAGCTAATCTAAAATTTGAAAATTGCTCAATTTCATCTGCTTGTCATGAAATTTATTCAAATAATAATGTTGAACCCATCCATTTGAATGTTAATACAAGAAAAAAAAATGATAGTAGAGGAAACTATTAAGATAAACTTTACGGATGTATGATAATGAGACTTGTGATGGTCATATACATCAAATATATGAGTTAGATGATGAGATAAGTAAGAAAACGATAATCGAGGCATCTACTTTTGATGGGACAATGGACCTATGGTTTTTTTAACTTGTTTATGGACATTAATATTTTCTTTATTGCAAACAATGCTAGTGAATTTCATATAGGATTTGTTGAAATTAAGTTAATAGTCAAGGCTAAATGCACTTGATTGGTGAAAATATGAAGGGAAATATTGATTAAAGAACCCACAACTATGTAGGTTGAAATAAAAGAATTGCTTAAAGAAATTTACTCGTCATTTTTATGTTGTGATTGATTGTTTGATTAATTTAATGCCATAAAAAACCGTTACTGAAAATATAAATATTTTTTAGGAACTACTAAAGTAATTGAAGATCCTAAAATAATATTTTATGAGTTTAGATCTGATTAAAAGCTTTGACATTAAAAATGAAATGACACACAATCACATTCCAGAACTTTAAGAATGTTTTTTCAACTGGATTTAGATTTTGAACATATTTTCAGATCTTTTTCAGTTCAAAGTGAGCTGCCACCTATATTAGAAATGCATATTTTACTTATAGGAGTTAAATCATTTATGTCACACCAAATGAATCAAAAGCGCTGTTGACAAGGATGTGAAAGTGAAATTCATAACTATTGCCTTTATATCTAAAATTTCTAGAAGTTTTTTTTTATTGTTAATTGACTTTACATGATGCAAATGATGGTCCTATTAGAAATACATATATGTATGTAGATTAAGAAATTAATGAGGGGATGTTGTTCATGAATTTTTTCTAGTAATGAGTTATTTTTGTAGAAGATTTAATAAAAAAGGAGATTTATGTGCATGCTATTGAAGCAAGCCGCCACAAACAACATAGCAAGCCAGTGCCTTTACTCAAGCCTCAATTAGAGTATTAGGAATTTGATGAAATGAAAAATGTGTATTGGAACTTCACTATGAATTTTTATACTTGGATGCAAATGTAATGAATGGAGATGAGAGGGTGTTAGTTTTGTGAATCGGCAAGATTTGGGGAGTACTTGAAATTGCCTCTATTAAAAAATTCTTTAAATATTATGCAATATATTCATTCCACATTGAGAACTAAGTTTCATTGGAAAAGAAATTTTATATTTCAATCTTATTTTAAGCTTGATGCAGCCAAAATGTTCATCTATGCCAAAAGAATCTGGTACTTCTAATGAATTGAAAAAAAAATATTTTCATATTTTGAACTAAAATGCTTTTAAGGAGTGTCGTAAATAAGGATTAATTTATGTGAGGTCTATAAAATTGAAGGATATTGTGCTTGAGAGTGTGGCTATATTGAAGGATGCTAGATAAGTATCGTTTGATTTCAAAGACCTAAATCTTCATGATCTCGGTGAATATCCACCATTTAATAGTGTGACGGGAAAACTCTCTTTTCTTATTCACAAGTTAAAACATATGTTATATATTTATACACTCCCAATTCTCTAGATTAGGAATATCTCTAATATAGAAAAGATTCTGTAATTAGGTCTCCTTTAATTAGATTGCCTAATATCAAAATTTCTAATACACAAGCTTCTTAATATTCAAGGTTCAACGTTATTTCTTTTCATAACACTCCCTCAAATTGGAACATAAATATTTATCATGACCAACTTGTTACAAATATAATTGACCCTAGCCCATTAAGGGCCTTTATGAAGATATACCCTAGTTGTTTTCTGTTTTCTGTTTTCTGTTTTCATATGGGCTGTAGAAATTAGATTCTGTTGAATCTTTTAGCGAACAAAGTACATCGATCTCAATGTGCTTAATCCGTTCATGATACATAGAGTTTGAGATAATATGAATTGCAGCTTGATTATCACATCATAGTTTTGCTAGAACTGTCATCTTAAAACTTATTTCGGTCAAGAGTTCGGGAACTCTCGTCAATTCACTCAAAGCTTGTGCCATGACTCGATATTGAGATTTAACACTGGATCATGACACTAAATTCTATTTCTTACTTTTTCATGAGACCAAATTACCACCAACAAAAACCTGTGATTAAGTAATGGATCTTTTATCAATCTTGGAATTTGCACAATCTGCATCAGAGAAATATTCAATATTTCTATGCACATGACTCTAATATAAAATACCTTGTTTAAGAGCTCCATTGAGGCAACATAACATTTGTTTCAAAGCTAACCAATGATGGACTGTGGGGGAAAACATAAATCGACTTATAGTGCTAACTAAATACACAATGTCGGGCTGAGCTACTATGAGGTAGTTTAATTTTTCTGTTAACTTTTTATACTGTTCAGGACCATAACGGGCTCTCCATCCTTGATGAGTTGTTGATTATGAAGTATCAGAGTACTCTTTGGTTTAATTCCTATTTATATAATTTTGCTAACAAATCTATCACATACTTTCATCGAGATTGAAATATATCCTTGCTCATTGATACCTTAATCCCCATGAATTACTTAAAAAGAACCCAAATTTTTAGTGTTGAATTGATTTTGAAGAAATGGTTTCAATGATAAGATTCTCTGCACGTCGTTTTCAGTAATAATAATGCCATAAACATAAACCACCTATGGAATGATTCTTTTAGCAATTTGTTTATAAAATACTATGTGATCACTTATACTTTTTTGCATCCCAAATTATTTTACTGCTTCAATCCATATAATGACTTCTGAAGACGACATACATTCCCAGACTCCTCCCGAGCAAGAAACCCTGGAGGTTACTCCATGTATACATCTTTCAAAAGATCACCATGCACATTTTTCACATCCAGGTTGTACAATGGTCAATTATTCGTTGCGGCTAAGAACGAGAGTAGGTGAACCAAATTAACTTCGCTACAAGAGAGAGTGTGTCCAAGTAGTTGATTCCTTAAGTTTGAGTATATTTCTTAAAAGCCAACCAAGCTTTGAAACGAGTTACATATTCGTCAGAATGAAACTTAACTGCAAAGTTCCACTTATAGCCAACAACCTTCTTTGCCATAATGTAGTTCTATCTCATTGAACATTGCTGCCTTCCACCCAGAACGGGATAGAGCTTGCTAAACATATCTTGGAGTCTCAACAAAGTCAAGTAAAGCAATAAATGAGCAAGAAGTGGAAGATAATTGATTATACTTAACACAAGAGGAAATGGGATTGACAGATTGATGCTTTCGAAGAGCAAAAGGTGAATCAATGTCATTGTGGGGAGGATCCGCTGATTAAGATGATATTGGTGCCGGACTAGGATTTGGGGAACGAGTTCTTTTCCAGTAAACATTAGTGATAGGTAGTCTAGGCTGAGGCGTTGAGGTGGAGCTAGATTAGGATCTGAACTTCTGATGTAATAAACTAATAACTCATCAAAATTTTGTGCGAATTTAGGCATTGATGAGTCACCAAAGAACGAGGTTTGTTCATGAATAGTGGCATAAGTAGAAATAGTGTATCAATTTAAGAGGGAAAAATATGAACACCTTTTTTGCAGATGAGAATATCCCAGAAAGGCATACCTCAATGACTTATGGTCTAATTTAGACACTTGTGGACGAGTATCACAAACAAAACATGTACACCCAATTATGGGTTGTTTAACAGGGAAGAGAGTTAATTAGAAATTAAACTTAGTAGGGTTTCTAGTTCTGTAAAACAATAAAAGACATGTAATTGATAAAAAAAACATGCACTAGAGATTGCATCGACCTAACACTTTTTGGTGCATTTGTTTGAAACAAAAGAGCTATAGCCGTCTCAAGAATATGTATATTTTTTATTTCAGCTACTTTATTTTTGGGATGGAGTGTCAACACTAGATGACTGTCAAAGCATCCCATTTTGTCATGGACGACTATAAATATGCATAAGATATTATTTGGCATTGTCAATTTTCAGAATTTAACTGAAATATTGAATTGAATTTTAATTTTGACACAAAAAAGATTGAAAATATGACAGTAACTCGATACGATATTTCATAAAGTAAAGCCTAGCCAAATGAGAAAAATCATTTACAAATGTGACAAAATATCAAAATTCATTAAGATAAAATAGGGTACGATCACCAAATATTAGAATGAACGAACTAAAAAATATCTCTTTGATTAACTCCAAGAATAAAATACAAACGATGATGTTTAGCAAATTGATACGACTCACAATCTAATGATGATATGTGTTGAAACTTAGGGTACAACTTTTTCAGCATTGAAATTAATGGATGTCATAATTGACAATGAATCTCCAAAGGAGATAAGGTGTTGGAACAGTAAGCTATAAGTCGAGGTATCTTATTGTCCAAAATGTATTGCTCTCCAATTTCCGTCCTGTGCTTGTAATATAATCTGTAGCATCAAAATCAATGTCCTATTGTGTGGAAGCGGTAAGAAGATGAGTATCATTATTACCTGACTATGCAAAGGCAATGATAGAGGGGGAGTTCTTGACTGCTTCTTGAAATTTGATGAACTTGTTATATTCATCTGCAAAGATCGAGAGAATTTAAGCTTGAGAGGTCTCATTACTAATTGACCGTGTGAGCTGACTGTGATTTAGAATTGTATGGTTCTTTTTCAGCAACTTATGACAGATTATTACCATGTTTATGACAGTAATAACACACTGCCTTCGACCATTGATTTCCAGAATTCAAAGTTCTGCTTCTGTTATTGTCCTGTGATTGAGGCTTACTGATGTGTATTTTTACGACCTGAAAGAGCACTAGGTTGCTGTACGGATGAAGCCTGAGAACCCAGAATCGTACACAATACTCTAGTATAAGCTTTCTCAGAGCAGTACATTCAGGATCATATAAGATCAGTGATTTAACACCTTCATAATGATAGTTTAAGCCCACTAGATCATAATGTCATTTATTTTCTTTGAGCCTGTTGAATCCGAACATGGGTACTGAAGGACAATAAGACATTTAATTTTTCATTAACACATTTAAAGTGCATGTGATAAGTGTTAAGTGATTGATCCTGTTGTTCAGCTCGGAAGAACTCTTTGCATACATAAAAAATTCAAGAAATATTTTCTCTCATAAAACAAAAATGTCAATTCCTCCACATATTTAACAAAGTCACAATTAGTGATATTACTAGATTGATTCTGTTTGATGGAGTTTCGTATCTGTATCAAAAGCTGAGCATCAAACCTCATTTACTTAGAATAATTCTGATTCGTCTTAGGTGGGGAACTATCAATGAGGCAACTTTCTTGAGAGATACTTAGGTTGAGTCTCACAATTTTATTTCACATTAAAAATTATTGATGCCAGTTAACTTTTCATCCATAATCTTTGCCACTGATGAAACCAAACCTTTCACAAGATGTTTTTATTCACCAGCTAAATGATGTCATTAGTGCTGAAGGATGAGCCAAGGGAGCGGTCAAAGCACTATGAGACAAATAACTCGACGACGAACAGTTCAACAACCGCTGAGAAAAAAACAACTGAATTATTTAAAGACAAAGAAACGAAATGTAGCAATTGGTAAAATTGACCCAAACAAACAACTTGGATCAAAGCAGACAGAGTGGCCAAAGCATATTAGGGCTTCATCAATGCCATAAGCCCATTTACGCAGAATGATGCAGATGATGCTAGATGAAGAGGAAGCACAAATGATGTAATTGGGTGATAAAGCAGATGTAGATGACTCTGGATGATAAATGAAGTCGAATACAGCTTCGACGCTTTAGCGGTGTGGACAACGTCAAAGTCTAGTGATTCGGTTGACCCGAAAAAACCGAAACCGAACGAGGCTAACATACAATAGGAACGACGAAGACAAGAACTATTCGATAAGACTCTGATACCATGTAATCGGAAAACTTCTTCTTTTCTTATTCATATATGAAAACATATATTACATATTTATACACGCTCTCAATTCTCTAGATTAGGAATAACTCTAATATAGAAAAGATCTAGTTACTAGATCTCCTCTAATTAGGTTGCCCAAATATCAATTTTTCTAATATACAAGCTTCTTAATATTCAAGGTTCAGGTTTATTACTTTCAATAATAAATGGTATACAACATGCTATTAATTTCATTCGTTGTTATCTTTACCTAATTTCTTACATTATAAGATTGAATCAAATGAACACGCTTAGCTTAATTGACAAAATCAGCTTGCTTAAGAAAGGATTTATTATGGAGAGTATGTATCATTGTACGGTACATCTACTTGCATTAAGTTATGATGATATTTGGAAAATGTGCATGAAATTGAATAATTAATATAATTGCACCGCCCAATTTCAATTTTTTTATTCCTAGCTTCAGTGATATTTTGGATGTGATAATTGTAGCTTTTATTTTTTAAAACTTAGATCTGATGTGTATTTATCAAGTAAACATATAGAAGGAAGATGATCAAAAACTATTTTTAAGGTTAAAGATGGATTGTACCAATAATTGTTGATACATTTGATTAGGCTAATGCACCGAACTTTTTAATCAGGAATTATAAATCATATTCTTCAACTTTATATTTAAAAAAAATTGTTGTGTTTTTCTTCCTTGATTTATGGTAAGACTAGAGAAGTCCATTTGTTCCATCTTAGAAATGTTTTTAAAATATTATGGAATGAGAAGTTATATGTAAATCTTAAAATTTTTTGTTTTAATATACCCTTTAGGGCATTTATTATTTGGGATTTGAAGTATCGGGTTATGGACTATTTATTGACCATGATGAAGTCTAAGCAATTAATTGTTGTCCATCATCTATTTATTATAACAAGTTAATAGTATTCTAAGATTAAGAGATTTCATGGCTCTGATGCATTCTATAGGCAAGCCATTACCCTTGTCATAATCACACAAAATAACAATTGCCTTGAAAGGAAGAATTTAATTTGATAAATTTTGTTGATTGTGCCTTTAAGTATATTAAATAAAGGCTTATAAATGTAGTTGTGTTTATATTTACTAGATTCAATAAGTTATTCAGTTTTTTTTAGGTGATTTTTGAGTTCAGGTGTCAGAGGAGTTACAAGCTAAAAAGGGCATCCATTACTTATTATAGTGAGAATAATATTTAAGCAGAAGCATTCAAACTATGTCATGTTGTTTTTATGAAGTTGTATGAGCACTTGAATTATAGATATTTTATGTTGCTTAAAGTGTTTGATTTATATTATAATCATCAACACTAAAATATATTTATTTATACACAGTCATGTTAAATAAGTTGATTATCGCAAAAACGCACTTCAGTATTGGGACATTTTGCTGGGGTTGAGAATATGCCTCTTAATGTCTTGAGACAAGTGAGTTTTCACACAATGAAAATCAAAGCGATTGGTTTTGTTCAATTAAGGGAGAGTTTACCACTTATAAGGACTTCGCTGAAATATATTTTAAACTTAGATAATGTATCACCCATGCTTGATAAAAAATTAATGATTAAAGATGGTTATCTTTTTAGGAGAACTCATCTATGTATTTTTATTCTTTTTAGAATTTTAAGTCAACTCTTCTATGTGTTTTTTATTCACTTTCAAGAGATTTTCTTTTTCTAGAATCACATGATCATTGAATTGTGTGATATTTTGATCAGAATAAATTCATAGCTATTATTAATTGTATGTATTATTGGTTCAATTTGAAAAGAGATGTTATTTGAATAGTTTTAGAATATTGAACTTGTCTAAAAGTGCTAAAAGGAAAAAGAAATAATATTGGTTGATTGACATCTTTGCCTTGTACTTGTAAGCCTTGGGAAGATGTTAACATAAATTTTGTGCAAGTATTAAGATGAACTTATCTTGAACGCCTCCGTTTTTGCTGTGACAAAATGCTTTTTTAAAGGAATTTAATTCTTTACCATGTAATAATTATGTTTTATGCATAGCGGAATTATATTTTAATAAAGCGGATAAATTGTATGGCTCACTTAAAACATTTGCTTTTGATAGGCATGTGAAATTTATGGATCATATATTTTGAAAATTCTCTAGAAAAAAAAAACAACTTATTTGGAAATTCTATTTCTTGTCACCCATAAATTGATGGAAAAGTTGTACTTGTTAAGAGTATGGGTGTTTTTAATAATTTCTAACAGAAAAGAGCATGCATCTAGTTAGGATTGATATTACATATAATTGATTTTGCTTATAATAGATCTGTCAATAGGTCTATAACACCATGATTTCTTTGAAAGGGTTATATTTTTTTGACTCAGAAAGGCTATATATCTTTTTGAAATTTGAAAGAAATATTCACAAATTTATATGTATACTATATCAATCAAGAATGATAGAAATCAGACAGAATTAAGAGTTTTCTTATTTAAATTGCTTACAAGTTATCACTTATTTAATTGTAATTAAGATTATTATTGATACTAAGTTTTTTAATTTTTTAAGTGCTTATGCTCCTCAAGTAGGTATAGGTATAGGGACTAAAGTTAAATTCTGGAATGACTTAGAAGCTTAATACAAATGTCACCTCTTGAAGAAAGAATTTTTATTGGAGAAGATTTGAATGGAGATGTTGGTAGAGTGGTATAAAATTTCAGAAATATTCATGGTGGCTACGGTTTTTGAGTGACTATTGAAGAAGGTAGAGCCATTTAAGATTTTGCTTTATCGTATCATTTTGTTATTACTAATACTTTATTCAAGAGAAGAGATAAACATCTTATTACTTATAAGAATGAATCTAATTGAACAAAAATTGATTATTTTCTTATGAGAAGAAGAGATCGTCGAGAGAAGAGTCTTATGAGAAGAAGAGATCGTCGAGAATGTAAAGATTGTAAGGTCATTCCAAGTGAGGATTTAAGTACTCAACATCGATTATTAATTCTAGATTTTAAGGTGAAGAGTTCTAAAATAAAGAATGCTAGAACTCATCATTGTAGAGTTAGATGAAGAAACCTAAAAGACACAAATAAAATTATATTTATGAGTAAATTTCAAGATTTCAAAATTTGGGATGTTTATGAAGAAGCAAATATGTTATGGGATGAAGTAACAAACACTATTAAACAAGTAGCAAAAGATATACTTGGAGAATCAAAAGAAAAAGCTTCTTAAAATAAAAATAGTTGGCGGTGGAATAATAATGTGCAAGAAAAGATAAAATATAAGAAATTATGTTGTAAAAATTGGTTTAATTGTAAAAGCTTAGAGAACTGAAAAAAAATATCAAACGACTCGCAGAAAGTCTAAAAGAACAATCTGTGATGCTAAAAATTCGGTTTTTAGTGATCTTTATGATATATTAGATACTAAGAAGGGTGAAAAATATATGTATATACTAGCCAAACAAAGAGAAAAGAAAATTTTATATTCAACCCAAGTAAATGTATTAAAGATGAAAATCAAAAAGTGTTTTTTTTAGAAAAAAATATTCAACATAGGTGGGTGAGTTAATAAAAATCAAAAAGTGTTTTTCTTAGAATAAGTTTTTCAAGATAGGTGGGTGAGTTATTTTGATAAACTTTTGAATGAAGTTTCTGAAAATACGATAGACCTTAATGATCTTAATATCGTTAATAATAATAAAACGTTTCATTTTTACTGTCGTATTGGTAAAAAAGAAGTTGAGGGGGCTTTAAAGAAAACCAAGGGTGGAAAGTCTGTAGGACCGGATGATATCCCAATTGAAATGTGGAAATAATTAGGAGATTTGGGAGTTTCTTCGCTTACTAAACTTTTTAATATTATTTTAAAAACTAAAAGTATGTATGAGAAGTGGAGGAAGAGTATTTTGGTACCCATTTTTAAGAATAAAGGGGATGCACAAGAGTGTACAAATTATAGAGGAATTAAGTTGATGTGTCATACTTTAAAATTATGGGAGAGGGTAATTAAACATAGGTTAAGAGGTATTACAAAGATTTCTCATAATCAATTTGGTTTTATGTCGGTCAGGTTTACCATGGAAGATATATATTTATTGAGAGGTTTGATGGAGAAGTTCAGAGATAATAAGGAGGATCTACATTTGATTTTTATTGTTTTAGAAAAAGCACACAATAAGGTTTCAAGAAATGTCCTTTGGAACATTCTTGAGAAGAAAGGTGTTGATATGACTTATATTCAAGTCATTAAAGATATGTATACTAGAGCTGTTACTTGTGTTCGAATTGAACGAGGATTAACTAAATAAATTTCTGTTGAATTACATCAGGGATCAGTATTAAGCCAATATCTTTTTGCTTTAGTTGTGGATGTTCTTACTGAACATTTATAGGAGGATGTACCTTGGTGTATGTTTTTTGCTGATGATATCCTTCTCGTAGATAAGATTAGAGAAAAAGCCCAGGAAAGTCTTGAATTATGGAGGTCTACATTGGCGTCTAAAGGCCTTCATTTGAGTGGACTTAAAACCGAATACTTAGAATGTAATTTTAGTAGTAATAGCTCTAGTGACAGAAGTGTAACTTTGGGTGATCAAATTATTAAAAGTTGTGAATGATTTAGATATCTTGGTTTGTTATTCAAAGTGATGGTGATTAGATGGGGATGCTAATAGTAGAATTCAAGCTGGTTGGTTGATGGTTGGTTGAAATCAAGCTGGTTGGTTGAAATGGAGGAATGTTTCGGGCCTTTTGTGTGATAGAAAAGTACCGCTTAGACTGAAAGGAAAATTTTATGAGAGGGTGGTGAGACCTACAATGCTCTATAGCGTTGAATGTTGGCCTTTAAAAGAGGAGAAGCATAATACTAAGTAGAGAAGCATAATACTAAGTTAAGTGTTGCCTAGATAAGAGATGAGTGGCTTTACAGTGGCTTTACACTAAGAGATAAAATGCGAAATGAATATATCCGTGGTAGGGTTGGTGTAGCTCCAGTGACGGACAAAATTAGAGAGTCATCTTAGATGATTTGGTCACATTAAACATCGATCATCTGAGGACCCGATTAGGAGAGTGGATGTTTTAGATTCGATTTATGTTAAGAAAAGCAGAGGTAGACCTAGGAAGACTTGGGCTTATTGTATAAAAATGATCTTAATTTATTAGAACTAAATAAAATATGAAACTAAATAGGATGTAATGGAGAAAAAGGATTTATGTAGCCGACCCATTAAGGCTTTGTTGTTGTTGTATTAATTGTACTTATTCTTTCCTTATAGCTGAATATTTATATTAGGAATATGTACAAATTCTCTCTCCAGAGTCATACTTATTATGATATTTAAACCAACAAAGAAATATCTACTGTTGGTTTCAGATAAGTGCTCTCACATGCCAATTCACATGACCTCTCACATGCCAATCCAGAAGTCATACTTATATATTTATTGTGTGATAAAATGTCAAGTGTTATAGCCAATTCATTCTTCAAAGTCATTCTAGAATAGTCACAAAGACCATGACTATTGTGCGGTTAATTCTAGAGATCAATAAAGGTTACTTGACTCATTTAAAACATGTTATGAAATCTGCTTGGATTCTCCCAAGAAGTTCATTTACCTACTTGTCCCCGATAACTGGCATACATGGAATGCGAGAGATGGTTGATTCATAGTACTTAATCAACACACATAGAATTGTTGTAATAATTTTTCAGCAACACTCTCTACGTACTCTCTCATTAAGATTCATTGGTGGAAAAATAATGGAGAAAAATATTACAATAACTTAAATCAAATGAGATGAACCATCACAAGTGTTAACATAAAATATAATTGTTCTGCCAAATTGTATCATAAAATGTGATTACATCAAATGCAGTTATTCTACCATAAAAAAAGTAATGTCATAAGTAGTTGTTAAACCAAAATATCAAGTGAACTTCACTCAAAACACAAATAAACAAAAGTAATCAAACATTGTGATTTTCATAGAAAAGCGTATGTAATAGACCCTCCTCTAAGGTGCCATGGACGTGAAAACATGCCTTTTCACATGATCTTCAATTAGCTTCAATGAGTAGAAATATAGGGGAGTATCTTCAAAATTTTCTGGTATTCGTTTTAATATTTTATTACATCAGAAATGAATGAAGATTGTTGTGCAGTGGTCGCCTCAAAAGATAAGTTTGTGCATGTTGTACCTAGCTCGGATATTTGGCTTCTTAGGTACGAATGATCAATTTTTTTAGTATGAATTGCCCTTGCTTTTAAAGAAGGTGGTGTACATGCATTGTTAGATTCACTAAAATCATTCATTTCATGCAGTGATCTTTGAACAGGATCAATCGGGCTCTCTCTAGGCTCTTGCAAACTTTGAGGAGTCCAATTACTTTCACCAATCGTAACTACCCCGCCAAACATAACATCAAGCTTCTCTTTTAGCTCTGGTTCAATTCCACCAAACTTAAATTTCTTAGCATTTGACCGAGTCTGTCATTCATACAATCAGAAGGAGAACTTATGTATAACAATTGTGCATGCCAAAAAAAAAATATAAATCTATATGTCAAAAAATAGATTTCACCTATAATTTCTTCGTCCACCAATCTGTTGATGTATTTATGCTGTTTTTAATATGATCTCAGTTAAGGCTGATAAATCTTCTTTGAGCTCTTTCCAGATCATCTAATTCTTTCTTAATTGGTCACATTTATTCTTTAATTGAGTTCGGTCACACACTCTTCCGTTTTTCTCTTGAAAATTTGTTATGCCAACCTTCTTTGTTGAAATGTGTTGTTGGTTTATTTCATAATTCAATTTCTTTCATACATATATCAAAAAAGCATTATTGTTTCTTTGTCGCATATAGCAAATTATGTGCCATATGCCTATTTGTTGAAATGAGTTGAAAACTTTAAGCAAAGGGCATCTAGCAAAAAAAATTGAAGTTAAACTTTACACCATTTCAATCCAATGAGATTGTCATTTTTGAGGAACCATCGAGCTCATGCAAGAAGAGAAATTGAACTCAACTATCAGTAATATGTGAAAAAGCAAACTATAGTTTATCCAAAATTACAAGAAAATAATACTAATGCTTAGTTTCTAGAACATAGAAATCACACAATGATTTTACAAATGACCTATTTGATGATATGAGAGCCTCCTAAAGCCAAATGATGTCTTCCAACAGCATCATAATCACAAGTGAATGTAATAGATCAAACGGTGGCAGTTGCTAGGTTGCACCCTTAAAGCTTAAATTTCATAATTTACATCATTGTAGAGATGCAAAGAGGGGCAAACATATCATAAGAGCATGGCAAACCGCAGAAGAGTGTAGGCCATTTTAAAATATCATCGCAAAAAACCATATAATCACAAATTCACGAGTGGAGTCTTCAACAACATAATGATTAGCACAACTTTTGGCTGACAAGATTGAGTCCGCATTAGATTCCATCAAGAACAAGGAGCATATAGAAAGCAAATTTCTAAGTAGCCTGATTAACATACAACATTGAAAGAATAGGTGGTTGTGAGTTTCTGAGAAAGAATTACAAAACTTGTGCCATTGCAAGGGTAGACTACTACCTATTCATTCAAAAAAGCTCAACTTTGGAACATAATAGAAAACAAAAATAAAATGACAGATCTCCATCACATTAACTCTACAGGTACAATAGATTTGCTTGACTCACTCACAAAAAATAGTGGAGATTATTAAATTCAACTGCACAACAGATTGAGACACTATGTAACCATAACTTAATCAACTAAACAAAAAATTTGATACTTGAAATTCTAGATGCATAATTCTATGAAGAAAGATAACCGAGTTGTAAACACCGTAGGGACAACTCAGGATAAGAAGCAGGGGAGGTATTGGCAGAGAGAAGAGGAGTGCCGGAGAGGTTACCAGTTCGAGCAAAGAAGAAAGGCCGAGATCGGGCGCGCTAGGTGGAGTGAGAAGAAAAAGGGGTAGTCTTAACTTTGAAGTAGTATTTTAAGCTCAATTAGACGGGGAAAATTTTTTATGTTCGTCAAAACTTGTTGCCACAAATTTCTTCACGCTAATTATTGGCCTGAAAGAAACTACACTAAATTTGCAATGAATGAGGTACTACTAGAACGCAATTTATTGGCACAGTTAAGTATGTCATTTGTGTTTAAGTTCCTTGGGAAAATTTGCCAAGCGCCAAAAGTTGAGATTTGTGCAAGCCTTGATTTGCTGATTTAAGCTTGGAGCTAATGGTGATGGGGATGTAGCAATGGTATCATGGTGATCTGGTTCTCTACTTTCTGTCACATGGAATACTCCCAACTTATTTGGGCTCTGTAAACCCCACCCTTTGGAAATTTTCATTTTATTTTCAACCAAGCGTTCAAGCAAAATAGCTACATTAGTACTTTTAAAAAACATCAGATCTATTTGCTTGGGACTACTGTGCTGGGTATGATAAACTAGCTACTATATACCTTTGGAACTTTGTTAATACTGATAATCTAAGGTTCCTTTTGAAACACTTTTGTAGCCCATTAGAAAATCCGGTTTATTCATCTGGTATATTGTTTGATTATAACACACTTAAAAATACTTCAAAAAAAACTCCATTTTCAGGCTATTTCAAACTTTTTAACACAACTATTTTCTAAAACAGTTTTTAAACAAAATTTTATTAAAGTAAAAGCTTAGCCAAACAACTCCTAAGAGTTGTTGGGTATGATAGGTTCATTCTATACAGACCTAAGCAAACGATCTAACCAATCTGTTCGGGCCTCTCTGTCCTCACTTTTTTGTCATCTATCTGCCTCTCCCATTCTAACCGTATGCGTTGCTTTGTCTCTTTCTCTTATATCAGTAGTTATTCTTTTCTGTAAATGGTGGTGGTTTAATAGTACCATCTCCGTGAACAGAGAAAGGTAATAACTATTTATATTTCAATCCTATCTTGAAGGAAAAGCTATTTTTAGCTCTAAAAGATTCCTCTTTCTACATGTTCGTGCCCCTTCTAGAAAAGGCCTGTTGTTGCAGGAAGTGAACGTCCTAGAAAAAGAGTCCGTTAAAAATGACCAGCAGCATATGCAAAGGCTCAGATTTTAATATCACATCCAGAACATTATCATCACTATATTTTTAAAAGTGAAATTCATATTTTCATTCGTATATTATAAAGGTGTTACAAGTGTAATTATCAAACATAGGGCTTTAGATATGTAAGAATTGTGTGGTATGTTTGACAATTTCCATAAAAAAAATTCTCTTAGTAAAAGATTGGATCCTTCATTTCAAGGCTATAGAACGAATTTTTAAGGGCAATCTAAAGAAAAGATATAATCAGCAAAAAATTTAAAACAAATTGTTTCCATGTTTGCTTTTGATTTTGCAATGCTATTAATAAACCTATTTTAATTAATTATATAATTGTTAAAGTTATGATATTTTATAATAATTGTATAAAATCATAATATTATCCATATGAGTCATTCAATGAACCAATCACCATCACAATAATTTGTCATTAACCACAACTTTTTGAGCGCCCCAAAATTTTTACCTGTACCATCGTTCTGTTGGAGAAATATTTACGCACGGAGAACGCACGCAGCTCTTCGTGCATAATCTACTCTCAATAATCTATGCGAAGGTTATTGGGGGTTATTGCGGAGTTATTTCGGCGTTATTTGGAGTCAATTCCCTAACATAAGAGAAAATGTGAAAGTGTAACCGCAAAATGTGGAGGGGATTACGCACGGAGAGCTGCGTGCATTCTCCGTACGTGAATTTTTCTCATCCTGCTGACTCAATAGCATAATGAGACAGAAAACAACAATGTGAAGCCCAAACGTTTCAAGTTACTGCTGATTTTTGTCTTACTACCCTAACTTTGGCAAGTTGCATTAGCCTGTATTGAGATTGCAAATGTGAATCCAGCTAATAAAAATACAGATTACCATAGACTCGAGATCCAGACCAATGTACTGGATAATCTTTAGCTACACCTCTAATAAATTCTCCATGTAATGAACATTATCTATAAAATATGGCCTCCATAGGGACTAATAATCTTTCGAAATATGAGATGAACAAAGAGTATCCCCCTTCTGAGTTGATTTTCTCATTTTATTGTTTAGTCAAAATTGTAATCTTAATTACAAATTTTTCCATCTGCATTTTCAAGTCGTTCCAATATAAGAGAGCATGTTTATGCATAAATTTGAAATTTATAATGTACTCCTTATAAAAAAAACTTTTTATTTCTTTTGCAGATGAAGATGATGTCTAGTTCTAAGCTCGTTCTCTGTTTCTGTAGCTGGTTTGGTATGCTCTGCCTGCCATCTTATTAGTCTCTCAAAACCATTCCGATTGCTCTGCGAGAGAAATTGTATCTTTAATGTATGGATGCAAGTGGTAAAAACGGAAATAAGTTGCGGGTTGGTTGAATTTTGATAACTGTTGCAGTTTTTCTTTTATTTCTTCCAATATTTGAAATCAATGTCAAATCAACACTTCGGAAAAAGTTTAGATTAGACTTGGTGATCTACGACCATCCTTTTTCCGTGTTGAAGCGTGGAAGCGGAATACTTCTAGTAGTGTCGTTAGTTGAAGGCAAACAAGCCTTTAAATTGGAAGTCCCAAGCATGCAAATATAATTTCTTCAGTAACAACTTCCGTGGTGATGCTTTTGGAGTTTTTATTTATTATTTATTATTATTAAAGGTTCTAATTAAGTTTGAATTTGAACCAATTTGGATTAAGTTCTCATTAACTTCAAGAAGCAATTTGTGAATATTGATGGACAGGGCCCTCAGTAACTTCATTAACTTCAATTTATAAATGAGTGAGATCGTGTTCAACTGTAACTGGAAATAGCAATTTAAGATGATTAAATATCCCAAACCAGACAAAAAACCAAATGGATCCAAAAACTTACAATCAAAAAGCCTCAGTTCAACAACTGAACTTACAAAATGGGTAAAAAATAAATAATAGCCTTGAGCCATATTTCAAGTAGTGCCAATAAGTAGATCTCAATGTAATATATCTTTTCTTTAGAATGTCATTCAACCGAGCCCAAATCTAGTGAAAGGATAGACATTTAACAAGTGTAAGGAAGAAGAAACAAAATAAAGTAACATAAAAAAAGTCATTGATTATACCATTCCAAAATAACTTAAAGACTGGAATTAGAGAACTAGTAAATCCATCATAAGTACGCAACAAAAGGTGGAAGAAAAAAATGGAACGAGGCTTTATAAAATTAATACAAATCAATGCAATAAAAGTGGGGGAGCTCGAATATAATTAGTTTATTTTTATTTATAAATAAGAATCCATTCAAAGATGCAAAACCTCAAAGGCATATAGAAAAAACATACAAAATACTTCATCTTTAAAGTACCAAGGGATCTAGATAGAATTGAGAAGCATCTAGGGCAAGAAAAGGGACCAGGTATGTAGACAAAGAATGACATCAGCCATACAATCGAGACAGATAATCAATGAGTTTTACTTAAAATATTTTATTATTTTAGCTCATTTTTAATGAAAATAAATAAATTCAATGATTATTTTTTATGAAATTTGCATAAACAAGCGGATGTGATAAAAGTATGATTCATATTAAGTAAGAAAGAACTAAAATAACATTGACATGATATTATAACAAAAAGTGAGTAAACTTTAATTTCTAACCTATAGCTCTGTAGTGCAGTGGTGCTACACCATAGAATAAAAATTTCAGAATTAACAGAGAATGTTGCATTGTGACATTATATTTTATAGTCCTGTGGTGGTACACCCAATCTTGAAATGAAGAAGGCATGACTGAGGTATTTAACCAATGCACTATGATGTTACACCCAATTCCACAATAAAAGAACACATCACCAAGTCATTATAGATCCACCTTCACAGTGATATGATCTGATCCAATTTTGCTTTAAAGCAAGCTGTTGGAGGGGATGGGAGGAGGCTACTTAAGCAGTTATTGAGAAGTTTTGAACCGGTGAATTAAAGGGATATACAAGTAGACTGAGAGGCTTAGAGGGGAGTATAAAGTGATTGTTAGTGTACATGTGGATTGAGGAAAGTAGAACTAGAGCGAGAGATTATTTTAGAAAGACTAAGGAGGAGAAACAAATGGAGGGAAGAGAGCCCATAAAAGAGAATTGTAGTCAAAACTTGGTTCTTTCCTTAATTTTCTTATAATTTTAAAAATTCTAAAATAATGTTTAATTATGTTTTTATTTTTTTTAGAAAAAGCATGAGGTAAATTATGTCAAACTGTGGATTTATAATTTAATTTATATTATTTTTATAAATCTTTAGTTATCTGTTTCGCATGTTAAGAGATTATCAATTTACTTCAAATCATGATTTAAAAGTGCACAATATGAGATATTTCTCAACTCTTTTAAAAATAAAATGTAATGGGACTTACAACTCATTGGATAATATATGAGTCTTATGCCTCGCATAATATGAGGTCATCCTGAATGTGTGCCTCACCTCAATTTTGGATAATAATATGTGTCTTAGTAGTTTTACTATATTAGGATATTAATAAACTATATTTTTAAAGCATTAATAAGTAAAAAAAATAAAAACAAAAAAAAAACTTTCAAGAATCTTGTTTCATTCCTTATATAGGGGGGGGGGGGGTGTGGAATGAAAAAAATTGTGGGTTCATCTTCAGGAGGCATTCAAAATATGAATGATAAGAAAAATAGAAGGAAAGAATTGTGGGTTTACTGTCCCATATGAAAGATCACAGATGCAAACTGAATGTCACAGAAAAGCAGATCCAACGGTACAAAATATTGATCTGACGATTCTATACGAAAGCACTTGGATTCCAATCAAAGGGTTACCAATAAAAAACCACTATAATGCTACTAGAATACCAACAGAATTACCACCAAAGTATCACCATAATTCTACCAGAATACCTTCCAAAATATCATAAGAATACAACTAGAATGCCACCAACAAACTACTAGAATTCCACTAACAAAAAAACAAAATACTACCAAACACCAGAATACCACAGAAACACCAAAAAATAACAAAAATACCACAAGAATGCAACAAGAATATTATCAATGTACCACAATAATACTGTAAAGATATCACCAGAATACCGCTTTAATATCACCATAATATAATTAGAATACCACCAAAAATATATGGTGGTATTCTATTAGTATTTTTGGTTTGATGTTATTTAAGTGGTATTCTTGTGGTATTTTGATAGTATTCTAATTGTATTATCATGAAAGTCGGGTGATAAAATTTGATGGAATTTTTTGTGGTATTAAAATGGTATTCTGGCGGTATTATGATAGTGTTGTGGTGGTATTGTGGTGGTTTAATAATGATATTTTGATGTTTTTTTTTTGTATTTTTTATATAGTATTCTGGTGATGATCTTGTAGTATTCAAGTTGTAAAGTGATGTCAAGTATTTTGATAGGATGGTGGTGTTGTGATGAATTGTTTTCTAATAACGTAACACTGATATTTTGGTTGTGTTGTATCATAGGTGTTATTTGGTTTTCTTCAATTAATGATAATATGTTTGAATTATGGTGGTATTCTGGTTCTCTTATAGTGGAATTATGGTTGTAGTGTGTTAGAATTAAAGTTGTATTATGATTTTAATATAATGACATTATAATGTTTCATGATGTATAGATAGATGCCTGCAAATAGTTTTTACATTGACTGTTATTTGAAGGCTAAACAATGATTTTTTCTGTTTTCCAAACACATTGAACTGGTAAATCTCCCAAAACTAAATCCATTGTTTCAATATTATAAATCAGAATTACATATGATTGTAATGAGATACTTGCATATTTTATATTGAACAAGTGAGACAATTAAAATTTTACATGGAACATATGAATCTGGAAAAAATATTGCATCAAGTGAAGTTTTACATAAAAAAATTGATATCATATGAAGAATTATACTTCTTGGTTAAAAAAAGATAGACCCTAAACCCTAAATAAATAAACCCGACTTATTTTCCTTGTTTACTTTGTTTTTTTCTCTTTCTCTTTGTTGTTTTTTTCCTCCATTATATCCATTACAACTAATGTAGAAACCTATGCATTTTACATTGAATAACAAAACTAGGTAGAAAAATATTGAGACCTTGTCAGGCTGATTCCTGAGTCTCAGTCTCTAAGTGGCAGTGTCGAAATGTTCGTGTTAGAGTTTCGGTGTTGAATTGCCTATGCCAAAGATACCAAAACCTTTGTTGCACTTCCAAGTATGTTGGCAAATAGGGCTGTAAAAAAAGTTAGTTGTTCGCGAACAGCTCGTGTTCGGCTTGTTAAGTAGCTCGTGTTCGGCTCGTTCGTTAAGTAAACGAGCCGAACACGAATAAGTATTTAAAGCTCGAATTATAAATGAGCCGAACATAAACAACTTTTTATTTGCTCGTGTTCAGATCATTTTAGCTCAAAATAATAAAAAAAATTATTTATATAATAATATATTTTATATATTTATATCTAAGTTTAAACGTAACTGTACGTGTGGTGATGTGGTTTTGCACTTTTTTCAGCATTCATTTGGTCCAGGTTCGAATCCAACACTCTATATTGATTTTTTCAGTTTAATTTTAACGAGTCAATTTTGAGCCGAACACGAACACACTTTTCACGAGCCTCTTTCGAACACGAGCCAATTTCAAACACAAACAATTTCTAACGAACCTAACATGAGTCAAACTCGATCTCGCTCAATCTCGGCTCGTTTACAACCCTAGTGGCGAAGAAGCTAAAAGCTCAGTCGTGCTAAACTACTCTGCTTCAAAAATCCTAAATGCTTGGGGTTGCTTCAAGCAGGAGAACCATAAACCTTAAAATCACAGATGATAACTCCAAAAAAATAAATATTAATGGATGGGGCACATTTTTTTCAAGGTATTCGAGCGATCTTCAAGTCGGTTCACGTGAAAAAAAAATGTATTTTTAATATTTTTTTATGATTAAAATAGGGCCCACCACTTTATAGAAATTGCAATTTTATTAGAGTCCACACCCAAAACTATAGGGTCGTTTAGCACAGCTTACTATCAGCTTACGTGTTTTCAAAACGCAGCTCTATCATTTGGTTTTTCCATTTGGCCAGCTTATCGTAATATGCGCATTTTCATTTCTATTAGACGTTGACCGCAGGTCGAACCTCACTACTTGCTTTTGGAGTTAAAATCTTACCTCTCTACCCTCGTCGTCATGCTTGCCCTCGTCATCACCACTACCTTGCTTTTGTTTCTCTATTGCTGCACTGGATCGTCTGCCGCTCCGACTCCCTTCATCAGAGTGAAGGTTCCGCCGCTGAACGCCGACGATCTCCTCATTCTCGGCCAAAGTGACTTCCTTTCACCTTCAAACTTCTTCTTCTTCCCTCTCTCCTTCATCTCCCTTGCCTTCCCTTGCCTTCTCCTTCTCCTTCTCCTCATCTTCTCCTAGGAAGCTTCTTCATCTCCGACCGTTCAAGATACAGAAAATGGGGGAAGGAAAGCTTAAGCTGAGAGTATCAGATGACTTTGTTGAGCGTTTGGGGAGGAGAAGGAAGAAAAGGGAGGGGAGGAGAAGGAGCAAGGAAAACTTTAACTTCTAACATATATGCTCTTTATTATTTTTTTATTTTTTATTTTTTGCAGTTATTCAATTTTTTTTTTTTGTGAGTTTTTATTTTTAAGACAGAGCTATTTAATTTTCAATATTAATACATTGGAATTTTTAATATATCTACTTTAATGATATCTTTGTAGACTTTAATATATCAACTTTAATGTATAAGATGTCATTCAACAAAGAGTGAGCTCTGAGTTGGACTCTATTGCATCAAGTACTATCTGGAGATGAACATTTTCTAATTATGAGGCTTATCTAAAAATGAATTCTCTTTTAGAACATCTTTTCTTTTTTTTTTATTTCTTCCCCTGAATGACATTTTATATACAAGTAACGTAGTAATATCTGTCTCATTGTATCTGTTCAAGTAAGAGCATCTTAAAATAAATGTTTAATTATGCACAAGTCACAATATTCCAATTTAAATTGGATTGCTTTAGGACTGCTAATAAGCATATAATATTACTATAACAGTTCTGTTATAAATAATATTATTATATAAAGATAAAATAATTATTTATTTATAAATAATTATAAATTAGATGTTTTCCAAAAATATAAATTAAATAACAACTAATTTATCTCGATCAATTGTTGATAACAATACATCTGAATCAAGTGATTATCAACAGATCTGCTTATCAACAGTTTATGAATAATGTGTAGATGAGGAATTTTTATTCGGTACGTGCACCGCATGAAGCCTTACATGCGGTACCGAATAAAAATTTGCCACGTGGAATGCGATTCCACGTGGCTTTACAGCTTAAAAATAAGTTTTTTCATGTATTCCGACCCGACCCGATATTCATTTTTGACGAAAATTTAAAGCATAAGGCCCTTTCCCGGTTATAACGAGATTTAGTTTCGCACTTTAGGGTTTGGAGCTGCCGACGACGAGAACGACAACCGCTGCCAGATCTGTGTGAGTTTAGCTTCTTGTACCGGATCTGTACAAATCCTCTCTGCTTCTCCATTATGTAGTTTGCTGAGCTGTGCGAGTTTTTTGCAATCCAGATCTTAGGTATATCGTAGGTTTAATAAGTTTTATTTTTTATTTGGAATTTTTATTGCATTCTTCTGGGTTTATCAGAGGTTAGTTTTATTGGAATTTGTTTCTGTGCTTGTGTCTAACAAT